>NC_134485.1:56755615-56883181 GCF_040206685.1 Ascaphus truei
TGTCTGATGTCGCTGTGTCCAGCAAGTTTTTTCATAGCATCTCCTCTTATCTTTATTGGCTCTCTGGTGAGAACAGGGTGGGATAAAGGTACAGAAAACACTTCCTAGTTACATAGTAGTTGAGGTTGAAAAAAGACATACGTCCATCAAGTTGAACCTATGCTAAATTTAGACAACAGATACTTTATCTTATATTTGTACTTACAGTATATTGATCCAGAGGAAGGCAAATAAAAAACTCCAGTGAATATCATCTAAGTGTAATCCCCCTAATGGGATTACTATTGTCCATGTAAAGGGTTATAATCTTTATTATACTATAATTAAAATCTTCATTAACAAAGAATTTCCCATTCAGAGGACCATTAGAAAATCATTTTCTTTTCATTTTCCAAAAAATGTAAGCTGTCAAATCTATGCTGTTAGTATGGTTAGATTTGCTTAATGAAGCCAATTAGACTGTTCATTTTATTTATTTTTACAAAATGTTGTTTTTTGGACCTAGACGTGGGAGTGGCTAGGGACCTTGGATAGAACAACATGTGAGATTGCACTATTAAGGATTCTGAACTTGTCCACTACTACAGTGCTTACAAATAAACTACATGTAGCCCCTGTAAGAAATAGTGGGCTACCTATCCTTTTCCTACTGGAGTAAGCCCTGGTAAGGGCAGGCGCCAGTAGTAATCATGGGTTTTCCCCCCACCAAGCCCTGCCTTGAGTGATAGAGGTAGGCCCCTGACACTGTGGCAGGCCTGAGACAGAGGGGAGGTCCTGCTGACATCATGAGGGTCAGGGCTGTATCTATTTAGTGGGCTGCTCTTGTGTGTGTCTGGTTCAGTCTGTGGAGTCTGTTGGAGAGTGGAGTTGATTGGAGTTGTGAGCGTGGAGAGTGCTGGAACAGAGAGAGCATGGTCTGGGAGTTCAAGGAAACAGGAGAGAAGACACTCAGCCATACTGAGTAGAGCTGATAGCACTAAGTGCGGTGGACCAATGCCCCTCACCCTGCTGGTGGGGTGAGGGGGGAGATCTAGCCTCACCCAGAGGGCCTACCCTTGGGTGGAGGTAGGGGTATTGAAGCCCCAACAGCCCATCTTGCTAGGGTACAGCCTGGAGGAGAGGAGTGGAGGAATAGTTCAGTTACATTTGGAAGCCTGCTGTATATGAACTGCTGAGGTGCATATGAACTGCTGCTGTGTGCTGTATCACTGTTAAAAGGACAATAAAGACATTGCTGCTTTTATACAAAAGAGACTGTGTGTGTGAGATTGGAATCTCTCGCCCTGGGACCAGGGCTTTCTCTGGGAAGATTCCAACCTATCCCCAAGATTTCGCCAGAGAATGGAGGCGCTGCACCACCACCACTAAAGATGAAGGCATATACCCCAGAAGCCTGGTCCTGTCATCCCAACACGGGAGACTCAGGCCCTCCTGTTCCAAGCAGATATGCACCACCATAGTACATGTAGCCAGCCCTCACTACACCCTAGAGGTCCAATCTGCGACCGGGGGGGGGGGGGGGGGGGGAACATGGGCTACATACATATCATATATTGTAATGACATATTATTAAATATTATATAACTTGCTGTATTATTACCAAATAATGGGTCAATTGAGTCAATATAAAATGTCAAATCACTGAAGGGGTTAATGCTACATAAAATATTTTAGATGATGCCTTTTGAATTATTATCTTATTATCTCTTTCTCATTTCACCTCTTACTTTCTCAATCCAAACACATGTATTTCTTCACTATGTGCAGAGTATTTACATTTTTATTGAGAATGGAGTCCACAATTCATAGAATTGACCTAAGGTTATTTATGCTCTGCCTTGTGCTACATGTCAAGTGAACATTTTCTATGGATTTCAGGATTTGCCATATGATTACTTATGGAGGATTTGCCTTATACTTCAGTGGGATTTAGATATTGTCATTTCTCATCAGTTCATATGGCATGTGTGCCCTTAAACATGTTTATTTGGGTTAGATTTTTTTTCTCAAATAACTTCTTTTAGAGGTGCCAGCAATGCATTGTGGAACCTTAGCACAGAATGGTTAAAATGTTTACTCAGTAACCTCGTGGTATGAAACATCCCGTGAAGAAACAGCGATCGTACATTATTTTGTTGTCATTATAGCCACAAACAAATCATACGATAGAGATATCTGGATGAAACGTCTATTAATGCAGTACCCACTTCTCTCTATTCATTGACATTTAATTCATGGTCTTTCCTAGATCCTATCTGTACAAACAAATTGGGGTTGCTTACACGGAGTATCTCCAGGCTGTTATTATGTGTCTCATTTTTTCTGAGCATATTTCATTAAGGCCATTACAGTCAGACTGATTCAAATAGGTTTACAGGCATTTTCTTACCGTATTGAAGGAGCATAAATTAGATGCTTCATAAATCCTTTTGCATATGTACCCCCACAAGACGGTTAATACCATGAAATAAAATTCAGTTTCTTGTGAGCACAGTTGATTTTCCTCAGAGTTATGTCAGCACATGTTGTAAATAGCACATATACTGGAGAGACCTCTGAAAGGTACAAGTCTGTCTAATTGTCATTTATTTACGTATAGTATTTTCATGAAGGAATCCACCCAAAGCTAAACTGTAGCCATCTTTATTAAATTGTATTTTGTCATTTATTTACGTATAGTATTTTCATGAAGGAATCCACCCAAAGCTAAACTGTAGCCATCTTTATTAAATTGTATTCCCTTTAGCCTAGATTCCCTAAGCTCCATTTTTTTTATTTGTTGTTAACCTAAGTTAACATTACGTTAATAGTAATGCTGTACCCACTAAAGTGTTTAACGTAAAGTTAACCCCGTTTTACTCAAGTAGAAAGCATAGCGTTAATTACGGCCATTAGTGAAAAATATATGTGGATGTTGCAAATGAACTGTTCTACAGTACAAATAACCCTATTCGCTAAGCCCCACTAAGATTAATGCTGGGAAGTTATATTATTTAATTCATAAGTGGTATAACAGGGTGCCTTCCTTGTGTGAGTAGTTTTACAGGAAAACCTGTGTGGAGCTTGAGCCCAGCACTGAGCATGTTAATTCATTGCAGGCTGCTCAGCTGGCTCGTTTGGTCCTTTAAAAAGCCTGCAAAATTCACTGCAAAGGGATCTCTAGTGCATGGAACACCCGTGACTGCTGGAGAGATCAGAGGAACGACTTCTCTCTGGCCAGCAAGGCACAGGACCACTGTGGAGAGAAGCCCTGCTCAAAGACTTACTGAACCCTATCCCAACAAGTAACTGACCTCTGTTTATCTGATTGTCTTTGGTAGGGGCCTATTCCCCCAATCCATAGATTGGTATGGTGTAGTGTAGTCAGTGCTTCCTATAGGAGTTATACCTGTTTATTGGGTTTTTCCTTAACCCTATTTTGCTGAAACATAACCTGTTTTTGTGTTGTTAAAGGTGTGGCTAATAAAAGCCTACATTGGTTTTCCCCTAAAAATGTCTCCTGTTCTAATAACCAATGCATGCATCTCCTACAAGTGGCTGAAGGCATTGCCACGAAACACGTAGGATTCTATTAGCCTCACGAACAATGACAATCTGGACTGCACTTTTAATGGTTGATGACCTGTGGCTCCTGAGTTTCTAGAGAGCCCAATCTCCCCAGGCCTACACTTTATTGAGGACAATTTGAGAAGGTAAGGAGGAATTTAGACCAGGGTAATGTAGTTGATGTGGTCTACTTAGATTTTGCAAAGGCTTTTGATATGGTTCCACACGATGTTGGTGTACAAAATAAAGCAAATTGGACTCCGTAAAAATATATGCACATGGATTGAAAACTGGTTGAAGGATATACAACAGAAGGTTGTCATAAATGGAACTTTTTGCAGGTTGGGCTAATGTCGGTACTGGGACCCCTGCTTTTTAACTTGTTTATTAATGACCTTGAGGTTGGCATCAAGAGTAAAGTCTCCATCTTTTCTGATGATACTAAATTGTGTAAGGTAGTAGAATCAGAGCAGGATGTAATTTCTCTTCAGAAATATATTCGGGGACAAGGAGCTTTCAAAATAACTATTCATCCCAAGGGCAGTACAAAGGACTCTGGGTCATCCCTTAAGGTTAGAGGAAAGGAGAATTCACCAGCAACAAAAGAAAGGGTTCTTTACAGTAAGGGCGGTTAAAATGTGGAATTCATTACCCATGGAGACTGTGATGGCAGATACAATAGATTTGTTAAAAAAAAAGTTGGACATCTGTCGATATTCGCAAACTGACTAACGGGGTTAGTTTGATAATAAGTAGTTTATTGTAAAGTATGATCATACACAAAAGTCAAATAGACTCTCTTCCAAAAGAGTATCCAAACGGGTTTTATAAATTTCTGGTTCCTTCGTTCAAAATTGGTTACAGGCAGATTATACTAACCACTCTTTAATAATTCTTAAACCAATCATCTTACAGATCATTACAACCTGGTTAGAACTGGCTTTAAACATCTCTGAATAGATACCTGGTACAATCTTTCCCTAGGAATGTGGGCATTACTTCAGGCACAGACGCAAATCTACTTAGAAGCGAAACTCCCATCTACACTACACACACATCTTGCACACAAAATGGATACTGAAAACATAACAGGCAAAATGGAAACAGAACATTGCTTTCAATCCGTCTCCAAAGACCCCCCCAGTCAATTTCAGTAATATCAACAATATCTTCATTTCAGCAATATTACTTCATCACATCTTTTTAGAACGGAAAGTTGTACAGGGATATACCAAATAAGTGAAGATGGGAAGGATGTTGATCCAGGGAGTAATCCAATTGCCAATTCTTGGAGTGAGGAAGGAATTTATTTTTCCCCTTATGAGATATCATTGGATGATATGTCACTGGGTTTTTTTGTTTGCCTTCGTCTGGATCAATCAGTAAATATAGATATAGGATAAAATATCTGTCGTCTAAATTTAGCATAGGTTGAACTTGGTGGACATGTCTTTTTTCAACCTCATCTACTATGTAACTATGTAACAATTGTACTCTCGGGTTTGCCCGAGTGGGAGAATTCTTGGACTGACGTCATCAAGGTATGCAATCGTTTCTACCGCGAGGACCTGTTGCTTCCGGTATTCACTGGACCCAGAGTACTTAAATAAATCATGACACGGTGTAATATGTCATGTGTTGTTGTTCATCTGAGGTTGTATTTACCTAATTTTAAGACCTGCTAAGGAACAGATGATTGTTATTGTGTGTATACAGAGGGGGCTATCACTAAATCAGTTGATGAGTGATAACTTTATCATTAACCTCAGCCCATTCACCCTTACTGATTCCCACATTAGAGTCCTAAGAAAGGGCCTCTCCTACTCCCCCACGACCAATATGGATCTATTCGAAACTGCTAAAGATACTCATTTATTTGCAAGAAAACTCCTACTACATAAACATTTCAAAAGGTTTAAGCTCAATCAAGCCATACAAGCGGGAATGGAAGATCCAAATGATCTGGATGCAGCCTGCTATGATACACTCCTAAACCTATGGGAAGAGGGTGATGTCACACCAGGGATGGGGACCATGCACACAATTAAGACCATCCAGCACATTTACACCAGGAATGTATGGGAATAGTAATGTCGATACTTTTGTCAAACTTGTCATACAAGATCTGAGTAAAATACAAAACACCAGATATAATGGGAATATGAGTCAGCAAGAAAGGACAGCTTTGAAAGAATTGTCAGAAAACCACAATATAACGATAAAACCCTCTGACAAAGGGGGAAACATCGTTTTGATGGAAACTGACAACTATATCAAAGAAAACATGAGGTTATTAAGCGATGTCTCCTGCTATCGTGTCCTTGATAAGGACCCTACTGTCCAGTTTCAGACCGAATTAAAATCAATTCTGGATAGAGGTCTAGAAAATCAATTAATATCTAAAAATGAACATCAATTTATGTTCAACAGGACACCTCAAATAGCGACCTTTTATACAATCCCCAAGGTACACAAAAATAGATCCCATCCCCCCGGACGTCCTATTGTATCCGGGATAGGGAATATTACAGAAGGACCAAGTGTGTACCTTGATAAGGTCCTTAGACCTTTTGTCCTAACTCTCCCATCTTATGTAAGAGATACCCAAGATGTGCTAAGTAGATTAGAGGGGGTAACTGTGGATAAGGGCACCCTTTTGTGCAGCCTGGACGTAGAATCATTGTACACCAGTATACAACATCCGGTTGGTGTACAAGCTACATCATATTTTCTACGGACCAGGGGCACATTACACACTAACCACAACCAGTTCATTTGTGACCTTTTGAATTTTGTGCTAACACACAATTATTTCTTGTTCAATGATAAGGTTTATCTCCAGGTACAGGGTACCGCCATGGGGACAACGTGTGCCCCCACATATGCGAACCTGTACCTGGGGTGGTGGGAGAAACATACCATCCTAAGTGATACATTACAGGAATACACAGATAACATCATACAATGGCTACGCTATATTGACGATGTGTGTATACTATGGAAAGGGAGCCAAACTTCATTTAATAAGTTTGTGGAAATCCTCAATATCAACACACACAATCTGAGACTCACACATGAGATTAGCAATAAAAGTATTGTATTCCTAGACTTATGTATCAGCATTAGTAGTGAGGGTGTAATCACCACCTGTACTCACACCAAAAAAACTGCCACCAACAGCTATCTCAGAGCAGATAGCCATCATCCTGTTTCCCTTATCAAGGGAATACCGACAGGACAATTCCTACGTACTGTATAAGAAGGAACTGCTCTGAGATAGCTGATTTCAAACTACATGCAGAGGCTATGCGCCAAAAATTCCTACAACGGGGGTATAGCCATAAAGTCATTAAAAAAGCATACCACAGGGCGCTCGTGACACCGAGAGAATCCCTTTTGCATGTAAAAGAAAAACCAGAGGACAAGAAACTTGTTCGTTTCATAGGCACCTACAATGCACAATGGAGGAGTATCAAAAGCATTTACTCTTAATATTGGCATATACTAATCCAAGATCCAGATCTCAAAGAGGTTTTGAATAATGAACCCACTTTGGTAAGCAGACGAGCAAGAAATTTGAAGGACACTTTGGTCCACAGCCACATTGTCAAACCTAAGAGTGCCTCCCCAAGTACATGGCTTCCATCTAAACCACAGGGAACGTACAAATGTGGTTCATGCAAGGCATGTCAGTATGTAAGAACAAGCAAAACCTATACAAATAATGGTAAAGAGTACACCACACGGGGTTTCTTCAATTGCAAATCAATGAAAATTGTGTATCTTATTACATGCTGCTGCAACCTACAATATGTAGGAAAAACAGGCAGGGAATTCCGCCGCCGGATCCTATAGCATATCAGCTCCATTAAAAACAGTGCAGACACCCCAGTATCAAGGCACGTGAGAAAGCATCACCAGGGTGATGTCAAATCATTGGTATTTCAGGGCATTGACAGGGTTATCTCCACCAACAGAGGGGGAGACTGGAACAAAAAACTCCTGCAAAAGGAATCAAGATGGATCTTTACATTATCCACCCTAACTCCAGGAGGACTCAATGAGGGTTTTTTATACACCCCATTTCTATGAGTAACATCCTGCTTTTTAAGCCTGCAAGGATATTTCCTTTCCCTCTGGATAGGTACCCTGTATGTAGTCATCTATGTGGTTAACATCATAGGAGCATTTGGTGTGCAATACATCCATATTTATCCTACTTTCCTTTAAAAGGTTTTGGAGACAATTTTCCTAGTAGGTAATAATGAATTTCCTCTAGTGCCACACTAAAGGGATTCTTTCTTTCCTCTTACTCACTGATTGTTATTGTGTCCTGATATGTAAAACCATGGAATTCAAAGAGAGTGTACTTTCTTTTTCACACCAATGTAGCAGGCAGTTGCTACCTGACCTTGCTCATGCAAAGTAGTCCAGTATTCTATGCCTTTATCTGCCTTTGATCCTGTTTGTCTTGACTTCTTCCTGGACCGGATTACCTCCTGCCTTGTTTATGTCCGTTCCTCAGTCCGTTCCTGAGCCTTCCCTTTGCCTGTGTTTGCATCTTCCCTGGAACCGGACCTGTCTTCCCCTGCATCCCAGGCCAAGGTCGGTGTACCTACTCCCTACCTCGGGTCCATATCGTGTTCTGCAGTCAGCAGCATTACACCTTGTCGGAGGAGAACGAGGATCACGCAGAACTACATCACTGAGCGACTGCCGCTGAGCCATGGATTCCTCTATCTACAGTCTTGTATCATATGCATTTAACCTTCTATCTTGGTGTATGTGCAATACTTACCCCTTTTTATTGAGAAACCAAATTTTTTATATTCATACTACTCAGAGTGGTTGTGTGCTCTCTTTTCTTTTTTTCTTTGGATTCTTGTTGTGGACCCAACCTTCATGAGAAGCTGCAGACCAGGAGTGAACTTAAATTGAACTTTAATTTATAGAGACTAATTATACTTCATGGTTTATTATTATTTATTGTTATCAGTCACTACTGTTCACATTTGTAATCGCTCAGCTATTTTGTTGGATTAGTATTTATTGCTCACATACATACAGTAGAGTGAGTAGTGCATCAGTGTCTATTCACAGAGTTCACGCATCAGTAGTTATCTCACTGTTTATTTGCCCGCACAGTCTTTTCAATAGGGTGCCACACTTTCCTGTCTTGATTATTTACGTCATACCTAAACCTGGCATTAGGTGTAAGAGCAGTGTTAAATCAAGCATAATGATTGGTTTATTTAACACATGGTCACTAACCAAGTGTTAGAGTATGTGAGGGCCACAGGCCCTGTATAAGGGCTGCACCCTCGTATAACATGTCACTCATCGCCGGACTGAACTTCGACTGAACCATGAGGATTTGGCTTCCGTCTATGGAGAAATAAGTTTTATTTTATTTTTACAAGTAATGACCTTAAATTACATTTTATGTTGCTTCTTGTGTTTTTCTGATTAGCATGTTATACTTGCTTCAAGAAGCCCTCCCCTTTTTCAGTACTTTGTTCCCTGATGCCTGTCCTCTTCATGATCCCTCACTCCAGATGCTGTCCCTTTGCTGAATTGCTGGGATCTATCACTGTAGCAGGAAAAGGCTTATAGACTGGCTCCAGTCACTCAATTATTTGTTCTCGTGCATTTGTTGATGTGCATTAAAGAGTTGTCTGCTTAATCATCTAGAGGAAGTACAATCTTTGGAACACATACTGTGTTCACTTAGGGAATTGTCTCAAACTAAGCAGAATGTTAATCAGTGATTACAATTTTTTTTTTTTTAAAAGGTCCATTGTCCAGTTACACATACTGTAGGATATAAGTAAACTGAAAAAAGTTTGTAATCAATTTGAAGACTCTATTTAATGCTGAGTTTCAGCTGGAATATTTCGAAAAATAAAAATAATGTCTGTCTAAAATTGTTTGTATCATGTTCATATCATATAGTAATTAGTGTACAGTCATCTTTAGATGGTAACTGGATTCATATATGGATGCAATGCAAACAAATTATTGAGTAGAACTTTATAGAGAAGATCTTAAAAGTTATTATGTTGAGGAAGTTCTTTGAGAAATTATTGATAAGAAAAGCCATTTCTCCTTTACAGTGCTGCTATTGATTTGTTACCAGACCTAAGTACTGGCATGTATGACTCTATGGAGAGCATAATCATAGAATGCAAGGGGATGTAGCTTATTTCTTTAGCTAAAGCTTCTTACTTTCTATAAATGACAGGTTTGTCTTATGATCCATTACAAATTTGCTATGAATTGCTGGCATGAGAATTTAGAAGTATTTATCAAAACACAGTTTCTTTCTTAACTGGAAAGTTGCAGTAAAATGCAAGTAAAAGTTGAACGAGAGACAGAAAAAAACATCCATAAAGGGTCTGCAAAACAAAATGAAAGAATAAAAGTTTTAATGTGTTTCAAGCCCCTAACAAAGACCAAACAATCTACAGTATGCCCTTACCTTCTCTAGCCCATATGGGAAACAATGGCTGCATCCAATAAACCTGAACTGCGCAATCTTTTCCCCTTGAGCCCCCCCCCCCCCTGCCTGCTCTCCTCCCTGCTCGGGCCCTCCCCCCCTGCCTGTTCTCCTCCCCTGCTCGGGCCCTCCCCCATGCCTGCTCTCCTCCCCTGCTCGCGCCCCCCCCCCCCCCTGCTCGGCTCCGGCGTCAAATGACACCACGTTACCATGGTGCGCTGAAAGCCAAGGTAAGTTAGTTACAGAGGCCTCGCGTGGTCCCCCAGTGTTTAATTTAAATGCCTTGGGAGAGAACGCCAGACCTCTAACTGCTTCGCCCCTCCCCCCCCCCCCCCCGAGAAAATCTCACGCCCCCCCCCCCCGTTTGTGCACCCCTGTACTAAGCTACAGAATAAAGAAGTGGATCAGAGCTCAATTGGGCATTAAAGCAGCAAACCATGTGAAATCCTATATGTTTTTAAAAAAAATCAGTTCTGTAGTATTACATAAGTGACTATTTTTTTTATTCAACTATTAATGCAATTTTTAATGAATTTTTAAACTATCCTTTGATTTCTAGAGCAGGCTTTAGCCCACTGCCCCACCAGTGGAGGATCTTTGCAACACTTTCCTGTGTGTTAATTTGTTGCCCTATGTTCCCAGCAGTTTGAGCTGCAAACTGTAACAATGGATCATGCTACCTTAGTAATATAAGGATACATTGTAGCTGCTGAGTTACACTGACTGAAGGATTGATTGAAACTGAAAGGCAGCCATTATGTTAGTCACACAATCAGGATTTTGACAGATTTATAACAGGAGCACCAAACGATTGCCAGTTTAGGTAATAATGTAGAATTATACATTGTCACATGCTTTACATATAAAAATAAAAAAAGGGGGGGATTAGTATTGCTGCTTTCATGGTTATTGACTTGAATATGAATTAACCTGCGTCCGAGCTCTGATATCCCTTGTTTTAAAAAAAATAAGTCATTTTGGTGTTGTATATTTTGAGTCATTTTCATTTTAAAACATTTTAAAACTACATATTTTTATCAAGGCAACTGAATGAAGCAGAAAGACAGCATATGTAGATTTGTGTAGGTTTTTAGAGGAACAACACAAGTGTTCATCATACAGATGTAGCAGCCGTTATTACTCATGCTGGCGTATTTCAGCTGGATATGCATACTGTGCAAGCAGGAGAATGTGCCAATAAATTAAATCGTGAGTGAAAAGGGGGAGGGCTAAGGCGTTATCGCACCCGCTGATGTGCACCAACATATGCTGTAATTGTTGCTACATTTGTAGATTAAATTACAGTGTAGTGTCAAAAACCTTCAAAAACATCATACTGTAGGTTTCTTCAAGTTTTACTGTATAATGTACTTGAAGAATAAACCCATGAGTTTTTGAAAGCCAGGTACAATATCATTTCAATGAAGCATCTTAATGTTGGTTCCCTATCAAGTACAATAATGTACCACAACCTACAATTTAACTACATTTTTCCAGGACCAAAACTGTTACTAGAACATTGAACATCTATTATTTGACTAGTATAGGCTTTTTCATTTTTTTACTTTCCTGTATTTTTTTAGCATTTGTTTTCTAGGTGAATTAAAGAAAAAAATGGTAAAAAAATGTTCACACAATACTGGTAAATAAAAAGTGTTGCTATTATGACTACTCATGACATGTCAATGACATATGACATGTCAATCATATGAAAATAGGTTCAAAACAAGTTATTTATATAAAATTTGATCAGAACCCTAATTCCTGCTGTTGTTCCTTACCCCTTCACTGCCTTAGCGGTTAACCGCTAAGGTAATGATGTCGCCTCTATGTGCATTTTTATTGCATGGGATTCATGCGGGGGGCCTTCAGTGCTGATATTAATGGGTGTTTATTTAATTTGTTGGCTAGTGCTTTTATTTATTGAATTGGGGTGTTTAGGTGCTTGTGTATATCTCTTATTATTTTGTACTTTTGGCCTTCATGCTTTTTTATTAGGGTGACCATTGAGTGATATACAGTGACTTGTCATGCCCATTTTATATGGGTATGATGTGCCACTATGCCAATCAATGGGTACAGGGTGGATATAGTGGTCCCGGGGTGGGTGGTTAGGCCTCCCGGGTGGGTAGTTGGGGAGGGTGAGTTAACCCCTTAATTACTATAGCGGTTATTAACCGGTACAGTGATTAAGAGATTAGGGGCTATTAGATCGTATTTTTTCATGTATTCTTGCTGGCATCAGAGGACATGGACCTAAGGTATGTTGATGAGGATGCCCTTCATGATGGCAGGGGTAAGTAGAAAGGTTTATTTATGCTGGCTGGCTAATGTTTGATTTTATAATGGACAAATGAGCTATTATCCATATCTGGATAATAGTTATTTTGACCATTACTGCACTGTGTGTGGTGGTGGTGGTGTGTATTTATTTGAATGTATGCATATATTTTTGTTTTTAGACACAGGATTGGTGCCGCAGGCCAGCGGGGACCCCCAGACACCCGCAGGGACCACCCGAGGGCCCCCAGACACCCGTGGGAATCACTCGTGGACCCCCACCGGCCTCTGGTATAATTCCTGTACAGTACATAACACGAAATGCTTTTATGTTTGTTAGGGGGGTATAGTGGTTTTTGGGGACACAGGAGGTGGGTGGGTTGTGTATTTGTAGGTAGTACATATTGCAATGTTTATTGGGAGCAAGTGCCACCAATAAACCTGCTATTCTGCCTTAACCCATATCCGCTAAGGTAATGATGCTGCTTTAATGTACATTTTATTAATAGTGTGCGTGAGCAGCGGCTTTCCTGAGCTGAACCGCTTTGATTTCTGCCTCAGGGACCACCTGCTTCCCGAGTTACAGGCTCAAATCAACAAGGTTCTGCTCCGGAGACCCGCTGCTACAATACACTAGTATTAAATTTTATATGAAAAAAAATTGATCTCTGGCAAAATTTGTGCAGGGAGAGGCGGCTCTCTCTGCAGCAGAAAGAAATCGCCTGGTAAAGCCTTTTCAGAGAGGTGATCATCACGTCTCCGGCTACTCGCCAGTTTTGCAAATGTTGCTATCACAGGTATTCTGGGCTTTCTGCATACCGTGATAGCAACGCTGTCAAAACTGGCGATTTAAACAGCCTGGCGATTTATTTCCCTGCCACTTAGTGCCCCATAGTATGAGGTGTAGCTGAGAAGGCTGTATAAGATACCAGTAAAGTGCAATATTATATTCATCTATTCATTCAGTACTCAAATTACTGCAGTCAAATTCTGTACAGAATATTTTATTTCATGTACAGCGCTTGTTCCCTAATGATCCACTGGCTTTCTTTCTGCTGTTCTAGCATGACAGCACTTGCCTCACATGCACCATTGGTGTGATAACATTAACATCAACGAGGATGAATGCTATTGATGTTAATACTAACATAAATTAATACTAGAGCGGAAAGCGTTGTGGGGAAGAAAAACACATATATACACACATTCTGTATATATTAAACTTACAGTAAACATACACACTGTTGCAGAAAAAGCAGTGGAGTGGATTAGAGAAACATAGAATTTGACGACAGATAAGAACCACTTGGCCAACCTTTTCTGCCCATTTTCCTATCTGCTGTGACACCTCAGACCCTATTTGAAACTTGACTTTCTTTTGTAATTAGGATATCCTTATGTCTATCCTAATCATGTTTGAATTCTCTTACTGTATTAGCCCCTAGCACCTCTTTTTAGAGTAGGGCAGATGTTGCTCAATAAGTCTTTGTCTTTAACAGAGGGGATCAGGAATATGTTCATTGAACCCCAAGGAATTAAGAGTCCAGGATAAAGGGTTCCAGGATTCATTGAACTCCATCTTCTGCTGGAGTGCCCAACTCCAGTCCTCAAGGGCCACCAACAGGTCAGGTTTTAAGGATATCTCTGCTTCAGCACAGGTGACTCAGTTTTTGACTATATATGTTATATAGTCTTTGACTAAGCCACTGATTAAGCCACCTGTGCTGAAGCAGGGATATCCTTAAAACCTGACCTGTTAGTGGCCATGGAGGACTGTAGTTGACTAGTCCTGATCTACTGTATTAGAGTGAATGTTGTCAACTTCTAATACCATTTTGTGATTGACTTCCTAAAATATTAATTATATATAATTCATGTACTCACTGAAGGGAAGTTCTACTGTTATATGCTGTTTTCTAACCACCAATGAGACTGTTTCAATCTCTAAACATGTTATATTTAATGGACTGTACAAAGGAGGGCTGAATATTTCTTAGCATCACTTTAGGTCAGCATGTCAAGGTATTTTTTGCCCTGTTTACATTTTATGTGTGGTATAGAGAGTGGTTGTATTGATCGATATGATGAATTAGGGAGGGGTTTGCAACATACTGTATAACATGTAATGCCATTTATCATGATGTGTGTCTTGGGCTGTCAGTTATCTCCCATTATTCTGCATGACAAAAATATGCTTGGTCTGAGATTCATGAAATTGCTGGATCAAAAGTAGGAGACTTGAGTAACATGTTTTATACATTTAATATGGATGCGCCGTAAGCAAGAAAATGTTGACAAACATCAAGAGGCACTTTTCGGGACTTACATAAATCGACTCCTGCATCACTTTTATCTCTTCTCGATCCACAAATGCAACATTTTTTTCAAATAAATAATTTTAGTAATGTGTTTTTTATTATGCCATTAACATTTTAAAACTGGACTTTTTATGAGGATATTCACAAGGCAACCAAGATAGCATGTGTGTCCATCATTAGAAAAAAATTACTAATTAGAAAAATGAGCTGTGATTGAACCTAAGTATCCTTAGCATAATTATTAACTGCAATAAGCAGTAGGCAATTTAAATGATTGATTTGAGCACTTAATAACCTAGAAATGAAACGTGAAGCGACAGAATTTACCAAGGTTTTCCACCAAATACTTTAGTTACAAAACTTACCACCATCTTGTATCTGATTATACTAGAGACGTTTGCATTTATTGATTTGTAGTGGTTCATTATAATTTTTTTGTGTTTGTATTGTTTGAATTGCTATTGAACAAACAAACCAATGAAATAGTTACTTCCTTTTTGAATATGGAAGAATACTTGTATCTTCTATAACTCACACACACACACACCCTGGAAATAGTTAGCACTCATAAGTCTTGCAAAATAGTTGATTTATTTGTTCCTTTATCCCGAACAACAGAACCCAAATGATACCTCACACAGACATTATATACCCCCTGTAAGATGCTGTGAATAGAAACAAAATTGGGCCAGAGTCCTGCTACCAGGGTAATTGCTAAGTAACGGCTTTAAACTTTAAACAAAGTGAGAAAGCAACCATAATAATGCAAATCAATCATAAAGACATACCATAATGAATATATTAATAAAGCAGTGAAATTGTTAAATACTGTGACACTTTGAAGTAGTAATGAGAGGGCACTTGTAACATACTTTAAGAGGATTATACAGATGTAGCAAGACTTACTGTTCCCGGGACCGTGCAATTCCCAGACACTTTATTACATGTTGCACCCCTGTGACCGCAGCTGAGCCATGGATGCCAAATGATTAGTACTTTGCAGTAACGATAGGCGGTGCTAGTGTGTCTCTAACCTAAATTCAATGTACTGTATTCTGAGGTTATTGCTATAGTAATGACCATTTTGCACTGTTCTGTGTAATGTAACCCTCCCTTTATTCCCACACTCTTTCCTTGTTTTGTTTCAAATATTCTATTATGTTTTCAACAGAACAACAATATCCAAAAGTATAGCAGTAGAAACATACAATTACATATATTAAAATAATAATGCGGTGGTGTAACAGTGAACATATCGCAACATACCAGATTAATCACTATAGACCAAATTATACTCGCATATGTACTGTAGGTATATAGACGATAATTCAATAGGTAAGAAGAAAACCAACTAGTATTGTTCATTATTTAAACTGTGTTGAAGACAGAAGATAATCAAAAATAAAAGAAACTGAGGAGGGGGAGGGAAAGGAGGAGGCAGTGGAGGAGGGAGTGAAACCCCCATCCTTGACGTCCGTCCCTGTGATTAAAACAGTTTTTGGCGCCCTTATGCACCAATTCTATTTTATCTAGGTTTTCTAATATCAACCTTCCACGGGTTCAGGTTCCCAAGGCCAATACGCTCCAATAAGGTTATCCCGGTCATTCAGTTCCATTTGTCATCATCACTTCTCAACTCCCTAACCACGGATCCCATGTTCTATAGAATTCGTCAGTTGAATGTTTCAAGAAGGCCGTCATTTTTTCCTTAAAGGGCAGCTGATATCTTCCACTGGTTTTGAAGCAGGAAGATCAGTGGGTCAATAGGGATTAATAGCTCCGTTGTGTCTTTAATAATAGTTTGGAGGCTGAGCCAATATTTCTAAATAGCAGGGCATGTCCACCAGATGTGGGCCATATCCCCCTTCTGTCCACAACCCCTCCAACATAAATCAGACTACTCAGGATAGATTTGTCTCAATCTGCTTGGCGTAAGATACCAATGAAATAGGATTTTATAGATGTTTTCTTTAGTGGTAGTACATATGGAAGTCTTTGCTGCAAACTCTCAGATGTCCTCCCTGTCATCTCTATCAATAACTAAATTTAGATTGGCCGACCATTTGAGCATGTAATTGTGGTCGGGAGTATCAACCGAAGCTTGCATACCCATATATATTTGTTATAATCGAGCCTTTCTGGTAAATTCGTCTCTTGCAAAATTATTCGAAATTTGAAAGTGGAGGGAACTCGAGTTTCTGAGAAATGTTACATAAAAAGTGCCTGATTTGAAGATATTTAAACATATGGAGATCTGGCGCGTCATATTTACTCCGAAGCTCTTGGAAGCTAAGAAGCTTCCTTTTGTGTAACAAATCTGCTATTGTCCTGATATTTTTAACTTTGAATTGGTCAAATTGTTTGGAGTCGCAGCCTGGGGGGAAATTAAGATTATTGAAAGCGGGGTGAGCTGGGACAAGAGAGAGAGGTAAGTTTAAATTTGTCTATAGTTTTGATCTAGACGTCCCAGGTGCATCTCATTGCGCCCAACTCAAACACTCTTATACTTGGTTCACGTTTATCAGGAGCCCAGAGAGACATTAGCAGAGAGGCCTCCCTTGAATGCTGGAATTCTATGGCCAGCCAACAATACAAATTTGGGTCAGCATTCCAGACTATTACCTGTCGCAATTGAGCAGCTTGGTAATATTTCAATATATCTGGAACTCCCATACCCTCTCTCGCTCTTGAGGCCAGCATAACTGACCTTGCCGTCCTAGGTCTTTTGCCTTGCCAAATGAATTGGGATATTCTGTTTTGCAGAGTTTTTAGTTCAGATCCGGGTATCCGGACGGGAAGGGTCTGAAAATAATATAATAACCTGGGGAGTATATTCATCTTGACCGATACTATTCTCCTGATCTACGATATCCGTAATCTATCCCAATTTGATAGATCTTTTTTGATCTTGTCAAATAGGGGCGGGTAATTACATTGATAGAGGGAATTATAGTGCCAGGTCACATTTACTCCCAAATATTTCATGTGAGCGGGAACTCCATCTATAATTAAAATTCAGTTGTAATAATTTAATCTCCGGGGCTGGGAGGTTCAGATTTAGGGCCCTTGATTTATCATTATTAATTTTGTAGCCCGAGAATTTTCCGAATTCTGTTAATACATATTGGAGGTTGAGTAAAGATGTTTGGTGGTTGGCTAACGTTAAAAGAATATCGTCTGCAAATAAATTGCGATGCCCTGAATATTTGTATTTGCTCTAATATTTGAGGCTAGAGGTTCAACCGACAAGGCGAAGAGGAGAGGAGATAATTGGCAACCCTGTCTTGTTCCATTTCTGATTTTAATCAAGTCTAGGTTGTTCCCTGGAAGCTTAACCCAAGCCGTCGGGTTTTGATATAATACTCGGACACCTTCTACGAAGGGTCCCATAAAGCCAAATGTCTGCATTGTTCTGTCGAAGAATACCCAATCTATTCTGTCGAGCGCCTTCTCTGCGTCGAGGCTCAACAGAACAGCCTTGGTCCCAGTGAGATGCACATGGTCCACGATATCTATTATTTTTCGTATGTTGTCCGAGGCTTGCCTTCCCGAAATGAATCCCACCTAGTCAATATGAGTTAATCTTGGCAAAATGGGATTCAACCTATTTGCCAGAATTTTTGCTAAACAGTACAGTATATCTTGAGGTCAGTATTAAGAAGAAATATCGGATGGTAACTACCGCACTGCATAGGGTCATGACCCTCTTTATGTATGATGGCTAGGCTTGCGGAGGACATAGTGGATGGGATTGGCTTCCCTTCCAGAAATGAATTGAACATCCTCAACAAGTATGGGGAGAGGTTCGCAAGGAACTTTTTATAATAAATATTAGTGAACCCATTGGGTCCTGGGGCCCTGGCTGCTTTAAATTACTTAACTGCTTCTGATAGCTCAACCTGAGTAAACTTACCATCTAGAGCGTCAGATTCAGGCTTAGTTAATTGGGGTAGGTTACAATTTTCTAGATATTTTGAAACTACCTCTGAATTTGAGGACTGGAATTTCTCCTTCGAGGAGTTCAGATTGTATAGTTTTGTATTTGTTCTGCCAATTAATGGGGGGAAAAATATTGATGCTAGTAACAGGCATGCACACTCACCTATTGCACAAGCCCTGACACACATACATGAGTTGTAAAAAGATACATTTTAACAGTATAGATACCAGTACCATCCGCATCAGCAGGCAAAGCAGCACAGATGGCAGATGTATCGGAGGCAACGCTAAGCATACACCACCTCTTTCCCAAGTACAGGCACCGCTTATGGAGGGTGTACAATATAAGTAAGCGCAGCGGTTTCACCTGTCTTACTTATGGACGGTAAATATCCATTGCAATTTTTTTAATTACACGTACAGCAATAGCGCTTGTGTGTGCACCCGTAGTAGAAATGCATTGTAAGGGTGTTTATTTATTGTTTAGGATGACACTGGAGGTGTGTACTGCAATTTTTACATTAAGGACGATGACTGGCTCCCGGACAACGAAGACACCGTATTCTGTATTTCTTTCCCATTCGGCATCCGGATGAACATTTTTCATTTTTTTTTAAAAGTAGAAGCAGGGTGTCCCCCAGTATCGCTCCTGCCATAGCCGGGGGTTGGTAGAGGTGTGGTGAGTATCTATTATTTTATTTAGTTTTATTTGAAAAAGTCTTTAATGGTGGAGGTGACTGTATTATAATGTATAGATTGCAATACAGGATGTTTTTGTTATGCATTGGATCAGGCATAGACAATAGAGTAATAGAATGGTACTAGAGTAGTCAAGTAATGTACACAATAAAGTACTATACTCTTAACAAAACCGTAAGCACATCTGTAAAGTACTTTCTTACTTATTGTATTGTAAGTAATATAGTGGTTTACTCTTTTTCTCCACAGCTGATAAGTCGTGACAGGCGTGAAATCATGGAAAATGGCAAGCAAGCAACCGTTTGCAATTGATATGCCGTTCGAGGGGGGGGGGAGGGGTTGTTTAATGTTTTGGGGTTTAGTGTGGTGGGTGGTAGTTAAGAGGGTGTTGAGGGGATAGTGGCGATGGTTAGTTAAGGGGGGTAAGGGGATAGTGTGGGGAGTAGTTAAGGGGGTGTTGAGGAGCTGGTGAGGAGGGAGGGGTTGAGGGGAGAGTGGTGATGGTTCAGGGGATAGAAAGGCTAATAACAACTGTATTATCTACCAATAAGTGCTTTTTGGGGGAAGATTTGTTAATTCAGCAAAAATACTGTTTTTTTCCAAACTTGTTCCTCAAGGGCTACCAGCAGGTCAGGATTGAAGGATATCCCTGCTTGAGCACAGCAGGTTCAGTCAAAATGACAGACAGACAGACTGAGACACCAGTGGTGAAGCAGGGATATCCTTCAATCCCTATCTGTTGGTAGCATCTGTTGGTAGCCCTGGAGGAATGAGTTTGTATTCATAAAGAGATGATCTTTTTACACAATAAAAACTAAATGTATTAAAAAAAAAAATTTGGTTTCTTCATTTTACAAGTTTTCATAAAGATTTTAAAATTAATTGCCTTTGTTTTCCACTCGTCCTGAATCTGGCAGAATGAGTGCTTTCAAATCCTGTTAACAGCAATAAATACGTTGCTAATTTATGGTGCAAAAAGCTGTACAGTATCACGGCTACTAACATCTACATATACAGACTGAGACATCAAGCAATGCTACATACTTTATACAAGAAAAGCAAAGCCAGGTTACTTCACCCTTTTTAAAAAATGTTCACTTTTAATGCAATCTTCGATACATTATATCAGTATATCTCTGCATAATCCGTTCATATTGACAATCGCATAAACAACAAACATATACTGTACTATAGGGTTGTACTGTATATGTAACAAATATATATACAAAAAGTTTCTCACCTTAATAATCTTCAGTATACAAAACAGCAAACATTTAAACATTACAAGCAGACAAGACTGCCGTTTAGGGATGAGAAGTGATAAGAAGTATAACACATTCAGCACACACATAAGAAAACCAGCAGTAATGCACATCAGCAGACACAAGCCTCAGTTAAAGACTAAACAATCCAACTTTTATTTTGTCCGATACCCACAATGAATTCCAAACAGTCCTTTATGATGATTTTGATATACCGTTCCTGGGGGGGTGGGGTGATGTCTAGGTAGGAATTAAAAGCAAACATTTTGGGAGCTAGTGTTACTAGACTAGAAACAGGCCATTTACAAGCAGTACAGTATCCAGCGTCCACGCCGAATACATTAAGAGAGCGAATTCATAAATATGAAAGCTAGGCCGAGATTATGCTGCCGGAGTTACTACGTGCACGCGCTTGCATGCGCATCCACACACGTCAAGCACAATGCAGTACTTGGCTATAGTAGTTAGCCAAATGTCTGCACGCTTGCCGACGACGTAGCGCGTTGTCGCAAAAGCGTTTTGAGAAGACAATAAATTTTGTCTTCTCAGGCGACTGCCATGTGACATCAGCTGGTTCAACTAATGAGGGCGAACCAGCTTCGTGACGCATCCATTACGCATCTGCTACAAGTCCGGCACGCCCCCAAATGCTTGCAACACTATGAGCACAGATCTCCTGTGCTACAGCAGTGCGGCACGGATGGAGCTCGCACTCTCGCAATCAAGCTGTAAGGGATCCGGTCCTGGGTTTGGCTGGAACTCACCCTTACAGGGCTATAGAGGTTCCAGGCAATCCCTCCCTGCACTGGGCAATTGGAATCACCTGGTTCTGGACTTAAACTGCAGTCTGCTTGATGCTGCCTCCTATGCAGCTCTGCCCCCATTGGCTGCCTGTGCTATTTAGCTTCAGCCCTTCCATCAGGAAGGGGCGTAGCATAAATCCTTTCATTTATGTAACCTGTGCTTGCTACGAGCACCTCTGCCTGGCCTACCTTGGGTCAATCCGTTCCTGTGCTGAAGCGCTGGATCCCCAGTGCTATAGCTTCATTGTTCCTGTGGCCTGTCTGCATACCCTGCTTCCAGAGGCCTCAATTACTCACAGTTCCTATTCTGCTTTGGAAATCCATTCTGTGCTGAAGCGTGGGATCCCCAGTACTGTATCTTCATTGTTACAGTGGACTGACAGCATTGACTCTACTTCCAGAAGCCTCCATTACTCGCTGTTCCTACCGGGCTTTGGAAATCCATTCTGTGCTGAAGCGCTGGATTCCCTGCACTAAAGCTTCATTGTTCCTATGGCCTACCCGCATACTCTGCTTCAAGGGTCTTTCATGACGTCCAGCTCCTGCCCTTTTTTGTATATTCATATAATTTGACTTTATTATGGTCGTTTACACACTTTGTCTAGTGTCAGCTGTGTCCTATCAACAACCCGACCAACGTGTGCAAGAAGATACATAGTATAGTGGCAGGTTCAACCATGCTATGAAAGCTTGAACAGTATACCTGGCTACAGTGGGAAAGGTACAGTACTTGCCAACCTGCAGTTGAGGACTGGCATGGCAAGTAAGGCCCCCCCTCCACCCCCCCAAATATGAGACAATGTTGAAAAGTAATGGAATGGAATATTGTTGGCCTTAGTGAAGTTAGAAGAAAAGATAAAGTCCTTGTGGAGTTTCAAAGCCGAAACCTACTACAGCTCAACCCCGTTATAACGCGATCCGTTACAACGCGAATCCGCTTATAACATGATGCAAACGTGGCTCCCAATTTTCGAATTTATGAATACTTTACAACACGATTATTGGTATCTTAAATACTTTATTGTACAATGCATGCCATTGTACATTATTTCTAACGCAATCCACTTATAACGTGATGGGATTCTTTGGACCCCAAGCACAGCGTTATAAGGGGGTTGAGCTGTATATTACATAGGTACAAAGAATTAAAGAATTAGTAGAGTAGGAAAAACAATTTTATTACTGAGCAATAAAGTAAATAATTTACTACTGCAGGGCTAACACGAAAAAGGTGTGACTTTCTCACCAGCAAGTGAAATAATGCCTGCTAGCTACATCTGTACTAAATAATATTAACCACTCCTTGCCCTGCTGAGATGGATGCCGGTTAGATGGCACTTTTTTGTATCCCAACTTACATATTCATATTAATTATATGTAACTCAAATATATTGTTTTTGTTATTTCAAATAGTTACAAACCGCAGCAAAATTAGTCATCACAATCCAATAATAAAGCAAGTTTTATAACTAATATTTCCTGGAATCATGGTACTGTAGGTACCAAAATGCAAATAGTAAATTGTTGGGAGGTATGTTGCCCCTCCTCTTAGTTTAAGCTCAGCCATTCACATTGTGCTGGGGAGAGCAACACTGTGCTGGGGAGAGGGAAACTGTGCTGGGGAGAGGGACACTGTGCTGGGCAGAGGGACACTGTGCTGGGCAGAGGGACACTGTGCTGGGCAGAGGGACACTGTGCTGGGCAGAGGGACACTGTGCTGGGCAGAGGGACACTGTGCTGGGCAGAGGGACACTGTGCTGGGGAGAGGGACACAGAGAGAGGTGATCTGGCCTCTCAGCTCTCACCTTGACAAAGACTGCTTGTACGCAGTCGAAACGTTGGATTTATGCTGGATTAAAGTTTGTACTTTTGGATAAGACCGCGTGCCTGGACTGCTTGCCTTACCTGAGAGAGAGAGACACACAGACCTGGGGAGAGAGAGTCACACACAGACCTGGGGAGAGAGAGACAGACACACAAACACACAATGACTGGGGAGAAAGTGAGAAACACACACTGACTGGAGCCCCCTGCAGCCACCGCCAGGATAGTGTGGGAGAGAGGCCCAATGTAAGTGTATATGTGTGTGTATTTGGAAAGGGGGGGGGGGGTAGTGTGTGTAGGTGTTTTTTTGGGGGGTCGTGTAGGTTTTTTTTGGGGGGGTTGTATAAGTGTTTTATGGGGGGTCGTGTATATGTATTTGGGCGGGTAGTATGTATGGTGTATTTGTAAATGACACTGTGTTAAACAGAAAAACTATGAAAAAAACTAAACGAAGGGACTTATTGTGACATGTTTTTATTTTCCCCACATACTTTGTCGTCTGTTAATGCTTATACCTTACAGTATATACCTATTAGTGTGTGTACAGTATATGTATGTGTTTGTGGGGCTGTAATATTCATGCATGTGTTGCGGCTCTCGGAATATTTTGGAGAAAGACATTTTTTTATAAGATGGCTCTTCTGCCTTGAGAGGTTGCAGACCCCTGAAATAGGGACTTCTTACAGTATTTGTGGAGGAGACTTTAATTTAACTTTACATCCTTCAATGGATAACTCCACAGAAACATCAGTACTGGAATTTTGCCAAACCATGTCCCTCAACAAAACACATAATTCTTAGCATATTGTGGAGAGTTCTTAACTCAAATTGTAGACTACAGCCACATAATATGTACACTGGGATGTACTGCTTGTTATCCAACATGCATTTTGTTTTTTCCGAGCAGAGATTTAAAGAAGTAAAACATTAGAGAATGGGTATTGGGTGGGGGGGGGGGGGACACATAAAAGAAAAAGGGTTAGAGGGGTGGGGGGGGGAGGAGGAACAGCACAGCAGTGGATCAATAATTTGTGATTCTTTACATAGCTTTATCATTGTTTGCGAGAGCAGTCTTGGACAGCCTCTAGGTCTGTTATGGAATCCATTTCTGAGGGACCTGGGTAATCGCAAGAAGTCAGTTTACAGGTAGGTGACATTACAGGGTAATGCAAGGGAATCTCTTGGCAAGTCCCTAGCAGAGACATTTGACTGATCCCAAGGGACTACAGAGACATCCCAAGTCCAGATGTGGAATACCTGTGTATGCAATCCAGGGCAGCCAGGCTTTTTGGAAGTTATGGCATGTGTCGTTAGTTTTTCCATCATACACATAAACCATACCTTATTTCTAATGATCTGAACTGGCGGTAGCTTATCTTGTTTCCACAGGCTCGCTATGGAACACCTGCTGCTGTAATAATATGGGTTATTAATTTATTTTCGGCCCTCGTGTGGTCAACAGAAATAACCATGGGTCCAGACGTGTATTAAAGTCGTACAAATGCAACAGTGAGTGTAGCGTTACTCTAGGGGTTATAGGGAGAGAGTTATAGGATTTTTTAGAGTCATTTCACTTTAAAAAATAATTATCTCTCCTAGCCATAAATGTCACAATAGATTGATGAGGGGTAGTTAAGACACATCCACAAGAGGTTAGCCTGTGCATGTGACAGAAGCAACGTTTTTGACGATAAAATCCATGCATTTGGGTTATCAAAACTAGACTTCAACAGAGGAGTGTTATAATCATAATATGTGGATTCTCGTATTTCAATCTCCTCTTGAGTAGTCTAATAGGTGGTAACTTATTTAGGCTCTGTTTTATACCCTGTTATTTTATAGAACTGTGCATTTATATATTGTATGTTCTTTTGTAACATTTTTTTTCTGTAAACAAACACTGAACCATTTTTTGTATATAACTGTAAATCTAAAATGTAATAAATATTGTTTTTAGGCTCTAATTGAACCTAGTACCTTTGTGAAGAGATTGAACGCATTTTCGTAGACATTTCGCTACATTGGGTTTTTATGTTAATTACATATTTTTCCCATAAACGGGAGACCAGGGACTCCTAAGGGTAAGACCTTAAATTATCCTTGTTGGTGAAAGTGTAATTGAGGTGCAGTGTGATTTATTTTGTGGAGTTATTGCTCATTTTTAGTGCCCTGCGGGGAGGTAAGTTAGTTAGCTGGATAGCTGAAGGTTTCACATACACAAGTCACGTGCACACAGACTTTCGTAACATATATATTTCATGTTTGTTTCAAATATGCTAATGTAACAGTCTGGAAAAACAATAAATAAGGAATTTACAACAAAAGACAGAACAATGAAGCTTGCTACAGTACATCTGTACAGAGTAATTTACTTTAAAGTTGGAATCAGTAAAGGGAAGCAACCAGGGAATCAACCGTGTCATTAGCTAATTCTCTCATGAAAATTGTACTATGGCGAATGAAGCGCGTTCTCTAAAGCTTTGTGAAAAGCCTTTGTCTTTTGATTGGGAAAAACAGATTACAGTGTGTGTAACATATACATTGTTTTTATCTGAGGGTAAACAAAAAGAATCTGGAGCGCACAAAATGTGTATTGTGAAAATATTATACATTTTAAAATTGTATAACAAGTGATAACACAAAAACAACTTGTGCAGAAAAAATATGAGTGAATAAAATGTGTAGGTGTAACACACAGGAAAAAAAGTGATACAAATGTGAACGTGAACCAAAATCAATAAATATTACAAATAACCTACCTTTGGGATATATGAGTATGCTGCTGTTTGGGTACGATGATTGGGCATCAGGTCTAAAAGGAATAAAGAGGAAAAACGCAAAGAGATCTCATAGTATAGAATTATTCAATATATAAAACGGTGCTGCCGGAAAGGACTCCCAGCACAAGGTGCACCTCCAATGTTGTCGGCGCCTGCAGTGCCGAATGAGTCCAATAAATGCCACACAAGTCAATAGTCCGATGAGGACACAATACCCCAAATAGGTGGACTAACGCAATATCCTATTCGTTTTTTGGCTACAAGGCCACTTCATCAGAGAATAGATGATATGATTTCGATTAAGCCCATCCTTGGTCACCCATTGCTTAAAAATCTATCATGTGAAAACATACACTGTAAAATCCCGCTGACAAACAACATCTAAACTTTATACAAAAATCCTGTGCTTAGCGGTGGATCACAGATACCCATCCGACCGAGGCTGCAGGCGGCTTCCCTGGAATATTTATTCGTTGGGCAGCCCCTTTTTTTATCTACAGAGCAGGGTTCTTACTTACCTTGGTGTCCCTGATCGGATGATGACGCAGGGACTCGCAGCTTCCCCATGATTCATCATACGGTTTTTATCTACATGCTTTTAACCAATTTAATACTGTACGTGAATACAGTATCTCACCATTGCTGTTAGCCGAACATTTTTATTCAATAATACTATACTGTGAAAATATATTTAATTTTGTGCTATTATTTGTGTATATATTTCTGCTTTAACAAAATCAGAAGATTTGGTTTCCCTGATATTTTGACTGTACTAGTCAAGAGACCATATTCAGAGAGTTAACGACTTTATCTTCTTTTTTTAATATAGGACCGTATAATACAAGCAGGTGCAGTGCATAAAATATATTATATATAAATATATATATATTTAAAAAAAAAAAAATATATATATATATACTGTCGGCACACTATTTAGCAACAGTGTATTTTCTTTGGGATACACTTCTACACTTTGCCTAATACAGTGTGTCGGCATGCTGCGGTTCCTCCTTCTGCTTACAGGAGCTGCAACAATGCTCTAACTATTATATAGCTGCTCATTAATCTAAGTTTTTAGTGTTTACATGGATCTACTATACTAAGATCCCTGTTCACAAAATTGATTGTGCTGTCTATACGCTTACGACCTACTAACTACTGTGGGTTTATTACCATTTACGATATATACGTAGCCGGTATTGCACTAAGATATTACTTGCCTACCCGTCGCACTATTGGTTCAGTACATAACCCTCTGTTTGTGGACACCTGATCATACAGCTCATACTCATTATATGGTGGCTACATTTGTATCCACTGTGCTATGAACCAATTAGTCACTCAGGATGGCTATTAGTATTTTAATCATGGTTTTTAGATGTATCCCCTTCCTCACCCCCTCCTTTCCTTGGTAGTTGATCTCACAGAGTTTCACACAAAGGCACAGTGTTTACCAATGTAGCCCATATTCCCTCCCACCCCCTCTGGGAGATGTTGCTGCTACATGGAGTGTGGTGGTGCACACCTGCTGGCTTACAGACCATGAGTCTCCCGCATGGTGGTAGGGGATGTCAGAACAGGCTTCTGGGGTATAGACTGATAAGGTACTCACGGTGACAGCGCCTCCATCTCTTGCAGGCCCCTGGAATGAGCAAAGTTCTTTTCCCTTCCCCTGATAGATTTCAGTCTCAGGCGGAAGGTATAGTGAAACAGGAACATTTTATTATACACTGCAGGCTTCACACAGCATACACAGCATACACAGCAACCCTCAGCAGAGCTTAGGGCCTTCACCCTCAGGATGTTTCCCTGGACAATCCCTGCAGGTACAGGGCCCCCACAGCTGTCCTTGCTCTTCCCTTACTCCCTTGTGGAGTAAGAGGAATAGTCCCCTGTCGTTCCCTTAAGGGAGGGCCCACAGATTGACAGAGCCCTGCCAATTGGTTTGGGTAGACTGGCCTCTCTCAAAGGTAGAGGCAAACTGACTAAATCAGTTAGTGCAACTCCTTAAGTACAGAGAAAAGCAGGAACCAACCCTCAGTCCCTGATTGGACACAAGGCCTAGTTATACCGCACCCCCCCCCCCCTTTCCTGTGACTCACTGAAGCTACAGGAGGTGGGGAAAACCCATGATTACTCCTGGCAAGCCTGCTCTACTAGGGCTTACTGCCAGGAGGAGGGCAGACTAGTAGCTAGTGAAACCAGGCCTGGCTACACCAGTATTACACTGTAGCAAGCATTGTTCTTGATCCGGGGTTCACTATACTCCAAATTGGATCATCTATGCACCATTTAATTGTGTATTTTAACTCGTACACTCACAATCCCAGCTAGTGAAAGTGTGCTCCTCATATTGGGGTCCTTTCCCTCTACAGTTGCAGCATAAAATATATTAGTTTATTATTGCTTTTTTAATTTATACTCTTACCAACCACCATCTAAAATACTGCAACGGCCTTGCCCGTTCAGCTTAGTGTGTAACACTAAATAACATTACCCTTTAATTCCAATATTGTATTCTATTTATATTCTATTCCTATTTTATTCTTTGTATATTTTTAATTATTTATTGTATATTTCAACAGCACTGCATATTATTGTTCTGTATTGAGTAAACAAACAAACTCATATGCTAACGAAGAGCCATGTAAACATGATTCCTGAAAGATTGTTTAGGGTTGGCCCAAGTTCAGAATTATAATTTTAACAATTATTTACTGTCATTGTAGGAAAACAGACAATGAATTTCTGCCTAGAAGGATTTACAATGTAATTGTGTTGTCTGAGGTTCAGGGAGATAAAGTTACTTGCCTAAGGTCAGAAGGATTTTACAAACAGTGTCTACCCAGGATTTCTCACTGTCAGAATAGAATGACAGATTAAATGCAATGTAAAGGTAAAATAAAGCCTTGAACACCTTGTCTTGTTTTACAGCGTGCAGGCCAGGATTCTACAAGGCATTTGCTGGGAATATCAAGTGTTCCAAATGTCCTCCGCACAGTTTCACCTTTGTCGAGGCAACAACTGTCTGCCAGTGTGAAAAAGGTTACTTCAGAGCTGAGAAAGACCCACCTACCATGGCATGTACAAGTAAGTTGAAGCTGGAATGCACGTTACAGTATATGTCCTGTTTGGTTTCATGTTTTGTCCCCTCTTGCTTTGTGATTTTTTTTTTCATTTTGAATTCTCCTCCTCCCATAAAAAGCTCTAGCAGTCTGTTTGTGGCTACATATTCACATGGTAATTTAATGACAGTAAAGAGAATAAAGTGTAAAACTAAAAGGTGTATAGATGTTAACTTGTAGCATCTGAGTAAAATAGAAAATTCATTACCTAATTACCAACAATAGAGATTTTAGATGATGTATGAAATACACTATGATATAATACCAAATGGTTCCTTCTCTTTTACTGAACAAAGCTGTATAGTTAATCCATTTGTTGAAGAAATCACAGAGAGCTTCGCAGAAATATGTCTTCACAAGGGTTATTGGCGCCAGGCATTTTCTATGTGCCACTTCATCTGTGCATAATTTATAAATGATAACAAAGCAATCAGGCCACATGCATAAACAGCCCAGTGACACATTATATTGTTAAATCTGAGGATTAGAATTAATTGTTCCTCTTTGTTCCAAGTTCTAAATCTTACTAAATGATTCACTGTATGTCATTGCAGCTTAATATTTGCATGAAACCACAGTTTAGCCAGCATAATTTAATGGCAATTAAAAAGCTATTTAATCGTCATGCAAATTGGGATGAGGGCCCTTCAGTAAAGAGGGTATGTTTTTTTCAGTACTGCAGGCGAGTCGTTTTTTCCTTGCAGACACCCATCATACTGTATAATTGACATTATTCTTGTTATTCATAGAAATTTGCATTACTTGATGCACAATAATTAAATGTATAAATACATAAAAACGGAATAATTTGTTCTTTAATGTTTTTACTGTAACTAATCATAGTTTATATTGAATAACAGAGAGATTACATATTTCGGACACTCTGTTTAATGACACTATTTTACATCTCAAAGTAATTTCAGGGAGATTCCAGGAGCCATAAATGTGTCCGTTATATAGATTTTGGTTAAATTGGAGATTAGAACTAATGTGGAATATTAAGAACACAGAACTATAAATTCTCTCCTAACACCAAAATGAACCAATGGTGATCATGTGTTTAAGATTGCAAATCTGCGTGCCTCATGGCCTTTTAAGATTAAATAAGCCACTGTTAGAATTTTCAAACATTATTTTAAAGTTAGATTGTAAACATGGTTAGGTTATATTTGGGGATAAAATAAACTTGTCTTCCTTTAGCTAATTACTTTTTTGTGATTGAGCAGGACATGTCTCCCACACAAAGTGTCCACCCTTTCTCTTCTCATGCTTCTTCATTTGACAGGGTTATGATGGTTATCATGGCGGTAGGGCCAAACTAGCTAAGGATGAAGGTAAAAGATGGCTTTCAATCTGCAGTGCCGACACACTGTGTATAAAGTTATAACATCCTTCATTTTCGAAGAAACCAAAAATGAAATTGCCCCATTGAATTTGTCTCATTTTTGTGCACGCTTGATTGGTCGTATAACCTCTGGCACTTAGCGATCATGTAACCACTGCTCGCCAGGGTTCACTGATGACGGAAGAGGAGTAGTCACGCTCTTCCATTCCACAGCAGACCAGATCGAGTTCAGTAAGCGCAGAAAGTGATCTCCCCTACACAACGAGCAAATAGAATAATACTTAAGCTATTAAGTCATGGAGTGCCAGGCCCCATGACGTTGTAGCTATGGTAAGGGGCACTGACAGGGTTAAGACAATTACATTACATCACTTACAAAAATATTGTTTTCATTATACAGATGCAGCGGCCGTTATTCGAACAAATCTCGAAATGGAATTTCGAGAGATGACCGAGATCCTCACAAGTTTTGCCGCGGCAGACTAAATGTCCCATCGGAGTAACACAGCAGGGGTACCTGCTGTGTGAGTCCTACCGAGGTCTGCCTTTCTGTAATAGACGCGCAGTAGGAGGCTGAATCAGTCACTCTAACTGTGCGCCTCTCACAGGTGATCGCAGGGGTTTTATTACAATTCTAACATTGCAGTAATGTAGCAGGGGGTCTCCTGAGTTGAACAAAGTTGATTTCAGCCTTGGGGACCCCTACTTCCCTAGATACAGGCCCCATTATGGGGTGCTGGTATCCCCATGTTAAAATCCTGTGGGTCACGTGACCGTTGGATGTAAATAAATCAGAGGGATACCAGCACCCCATACCGGGGCCTGTATCTCGGGAAGCAGGGGGGCCCCGGACATAAACCCAACGTGGTTCTGCTCCGGAGACCTCCTCCTCATCTACACTAGGAATACAATTTAAATGTAAAAATATTTAGTAAGCACCAATACCCCACCCACCCTGTGCCCCCCCATAAAACCATAATTTATTATTTTACACAGGATTTATACCCCAGGCCGGTGCGGGTCCCCGGTGGCCCCGACTGGTGTCGCAGGCACCACAGTGCACCCGGGGGGGGGGGTACCCACGGGTGTCTTGGGGCCTCCAGGTGGTCCCCGCTAGGCACCGTGGGCCTCCAGGTGGTACCCGGGTCATCCCCACAGTTGTCTGGGGGCCCTCGGGTGGTTCCCACGGGTGTCTGAGGCGCTTGGGTTGTCCCTGTGGGCTGCGGGGCCCCCACAGCTGGTCCCCCTGGTTCTTCCCCGCAGGTGTCCCCCGTGGGTCCGCAGGTGGTACCCGTGGGCATCCGGGGGTCCTCGGGTGGTCTCCATGGGTCCCTGCTGCCTTGCGGTACAAATAGTGTATGTAAAAAAATAAAACACATACAGTACAGTAATGGGCAAAATAACTATTACTTGCCCATTATTAAACACATTAGCCAGCATAAAGTAAATAAATACTGTTCTAATTACCACAGCCAATATGAAGGGCGTCCTCATCAGGATACCGCAGGTCCCTGTCCTCCTTTGCCAGAAAGCATGAATAAAGTACATAATAAAGCATGCATAAAGTACATAATAAATACTTTCTAATGTCCTCTAACCCCTTAATCACCTTAGCGGTTAATAACCACTACAATAATTAAGGGGTTAACCCACCCTGCCCCGCTACCCACCCAGGGGGTCTAACCACCCACGCAGGGGTCTAACCACCCACCCCGGACCCACTATACGCACCCTGTACCCATTTAGTAGTATAGTGGTACATCATATCCATATAATAATATGGGCCTGATAAGCCACTGCAGCACTCAATTGGTGCCTAGCGGGGACCACCTGGAGGCCCCCAGACAGCCGTGGGTACCCCCCGGGGTGCACTGTGGGGCCTGCGGACACCCGTCTGGACCACCGGGGATGCCTGCCGGCCTGGGGTATTAATTCTGTGTGTAAAATAATAAATTATGGTTTTATGGGGGGGGGGGGGGTGCACAGGGTGGGTGGGGTATTGGTGTTTACTAAATATTTTTACATTTAAATTGTATTCCTAGTTTAGATGAGCAGGGGGTCTCCGGAGCAGAACCGCGTTGGGTTCATGTCCGGGGACCCCCTGCTTCCTGAGATGGGGTGCTGGTATCCCTCTGCTTTGTTTACATCCCACGTGGATTTTAACATGGCGGGGATACTGGCACCCCATACAGAGGCCTGTAACTTGGGAAGCAGGGGGTCCCCGAGGCTGAAATCAACTTTGTTCAGCTCGAGACCCCCTTTCACGTACACTATGAATAAAAATAAAATGTAAGCATCTTCATTAGCTTAGCAGCTACTCGCTAAGGTAATGATTTTTTATTTGGGGGAGGGGGGTGTTTGATACTAGTGTGAGGAAGCAGAGAGTCTCCTAAGTTGAACAAAGTTGATTTAAACCCCGGGGACCTTCTTCCCGAGATACAGGCGGGCGCCGGTATCCCTCTGCTTTGCTTACATCCAACTGTCACGTGACCCACAGGATATTATCATGGGGATACCGACACCCCATAACGGGCCTGTATCTCGGGTAGTAGGGGTCCCCAAGGCTGAAATCAACTTTGTTCAACTCAGGAGACCCCTTGCTACATTACTGTAATGTTATAATTTTAATAAAAAAACCATTATCGCCTGTGAGAGGCGCGTAGTTAGAGTGACTGATTCAGCCTATGTCTTACAACGCGTCTATAACAGACAGGCAGACCCCGGTAGGACTCACACAGCAGGGACCCCTGTTGTGTTAATCTGATGGGCCATTATGTCTGCAACTGACCATCTCGGGTCCACCACGCGGCATAACGCAAGATGTATCCAGGTAAATGTTTGAATAACGGCCGCTGCATCTGTATTTCTGGGTTAGAAATTAAAGTACAGGGCCTGTACCTAAATCTTTCTATGCATACTCTATGCCTCCATGCCTCCATGCCTCCATGCCTCCATGCCTCCATGCTCAGCTCTTGTCAAAAGTGGTTGACTAGAAATAGATAATAATGAGCTTTCAGTGAATGTAAATGGGAGCTGAACAACCTGTATAAGTGAACTTAATTTATTGAAAATCATCTCATTGGAAAATGAACATGGTGTGTAGCATTCCCGAATAGAGACAGAAAAGACGTAGCAAGTTCCCTTATAAAATTCCTGTTTTATAAACTGAATACACCGAGCACTATTTTAAACTGAGTGGCGCATAAGATGTACAGGGAAATGTATTAAAACTGTGATACAATTAGTGTTGCAAGCACAAAAAATCTATGCAGTAGCTCTGCATAAACAGCCAAGCCTCACAATGTACTATAGAATATCCTAAAATACCACAATACAAATGTTTACAAAAGGTGACCATTCTGACATTAATGCTAAAGCGGCAACCAGACCTTTAATATGAGGTGTCACAAAGCCTCCAGCCAATCAGATACAGGGAGACCATCCAGTGATTAACAGGCAAGGTGCTCAATATTGTATTAGGAGATTTCTTTCCCGTTTCTCTGGCTCCTGTCCAAGGTTCTGCATAATCACAAGAACTGGATTCCTGAAAATTGTTTACGACTGTTTAGGGAATTTGCTAAGAATATCAATTCAGGAATAAAGAGGACATTTACAGTCCAACTGCGTCAATATTTATACAAACCATCTCATTTGTTGGCATCCCAACTTCCAATGCTTTTGGAACAAGGTTAGAGCTTAAATTGAGTTGGTATTGAGTTCCAATCTAGAACTATATCCTTATAATTCTAGGTACACCTTATAATTTACAAGATGTACAATAAATTAATCTTGGCTCAGGGGAGCAACAAGTTCAGCGGGGAAAAAAATGTTTGACTTCAAAATCTAAATGTGTTGCTATAAAATCGCTGGTTAAATACACTGACAGATTTGGCATTTCTAGAAAAGGCCACCTGTACAAGACGTAATTAATTTTTCTAGTGTGCCTCTCTCTGGGATTCCTTTTTTAATCTTTATAACATTTAAAGCACTCATTTACTATTTAATAATGTAGCAAATTAATATTTTTTTTATCTTTTACTATTTATTTGTTCTTTTTTTCACTATGATGACTTTTTAAACTCCCCACACCACCCCTTTTAATCTGTTCATAACAACTCAATTTATCCCACACCGTCTTTGTAACGCAATATATTTTATTGCATGGCTAATGTCTACATTTGTTACTTGGGTAAGTAGTTATGCTGATTTCCATCTCCTGTGCTACAGCAAGCTAAATCTTTGAAGCTGTTCAGTTTCTGAATTCCCTTACATTTCTTAAGATGTATCTGCCTAAATAGGAAGGCTTGCAGTTTATTCTGCATTTGCTTTATTTAAGTAAATTTCAGCAGTCTGCCAGACTTTATATAATGATATTATACAGGCACAGCTACAGATTATTTTTCTACCTCCATTTTTGTTTGAATTGCCTACAGTATGCTTCTAGTCTAGCATGCGACCTACCTACACATGAACTAACATATTCCCTCTATATCTAATTGTTGTTCCCTCCTGTCTACCTCCAGCGCTTCCTCATACATCTTAACCTTATATTCCCATCAATGTCTACTCCCAGGGTTCTCTCCAGGCTTTAGTCATCTAACCTACTGACCTCAACTGACTCTTCATCGTCTTTGTCTTCTGTGTCCTAAAGGGATTTCCCACCAGTCATCTCCATCTAGACCTTTCCTTTCTGGCTAGCTGAAGCCTGCCAGTGCTGTGCATGCTCCCATGTCATAGCTATAGTGCTGTTCTCTCATACATGCCTTCTTTGGTTGAATATCAGTATCTGTTGGTCTGGTGCCATTTTGCCAAGTGTACACTGACACAGACACTGCCTTTTTGGGTATCTTAAATTCCTATTCACTATCAGTATCACTAATGGACCATACATAAATTCACATTTTTTTACCTACTGATGACGATTTTGTGATTTTTTTTCCCTACTTTTTTTTCAATATTCATTAGTTACATTTCTCCATGTGACAATTGTTGTCAATGTAATCTATTCATAATTGCATATTGCACTTATTATCATTATCTTTTTATGCTCATAAGGTTGTTTTCTGAAAAATTAAAATGTAACATTTGATTGTTGTGTTCTGTGATTATAAGTGACCGTGAACCTGTGCATATACAAATGGAGACATTGGGTAAATCAAAATTGCAGATATGAGATGGGCAATCAAAGGAAGGAAACATGTTGGCGAGGCAAAGTGTAATGAAGAAATTAAAGTCAGATTTCAGAACATATTAGGCAAGATTTTAATATGACTATATATCCACATACTGTAGTTGATGCGAAGACTTTCACGCATTGAGAAATTATCTAATTAGCAAGGTATTTCTATGCCTTTGTTTCCTTCTGATACAGGAGTAGCCAACTCCAGTCCTTAAGTCTCCCCCAACAAGTCAGAATTTGGGGATAATTCTGCTTCTGCACAGGTGGCTCAATCAGTGGCTCAGTTTTCGACTGGAGTTGGCTACCCCTGCTCTGATACCTACTGTATGCATATTAGGGCAAAGATGGAAGAGCTTAATCATACAGAAATACAACAAACACAGAAAACCAGGATTTTTGTTCTGGGTCATTTAATTTTCTTTAGATACTGTCTGTCTTGGAGTTCATTTGGACCTGCAAACGACTTTTATGACTTCTTAATTCATTGTTGCTACAGTTATACAACTCTATTTCTATAGCTGAGAGAAAAAAAATGTTATCTCTTTTTCTTGAAGGAATAGAACTGAAATGACCCTGGTGTGTCAGATATGAACATGTATAATCAATGTTTTGTTTCACAAGATACAAGACAGCATAATGTACATCTGAAAATAGCATTATGCATTTTCTGTCTCCAGATGATGGAAACATTTTGACACCCTCTGTTTAACAAAATAAGGTGTTAGCCGCTAGGAAACAAATATAAGAAATGTAGATTTTTTTGGGGGGGTGGGGGGGGGTTCAGCATAATACAAAAAGAAAAATATTATGGCACCCCTTACTACCAGAGCTGTCTGCTCTGCAATGACGTGCTCGTAATATTATTTAATGTTTACTTTTTTATATATCGTATTGCATGTAGCTATGTTATGAAAAACTTAACTTTTATTAAGAAACATCTTTTACACTTTGAAATATTTGACAACAGGTGCTGCAAAGGCAATTAATAGTCTCCATGGTGTTATATTTCTCACTGAGCTGGTCCTCCCATTTATCACAAACTGTGAAGGAAGAAAAATCACTTTACGCTGACTTTCTGGACACCTTCATATTACTTATTTAATCAACACTTCCCACGCATTATTCCCATTTATAGTGTTCGTAGGACAGATGATAATAATTAATTGATAAACTACTTTTATTTTAGTAAATGAAGGTACTTTTTAATGAAAAATATAAAGATACTGTGGTGTGGAATTTAATTTATTTAGGCATTTAGTGATGAGTTAATACAATAAACTGGATTGTACAAGAATTTCTATGCAAAACATTATTCTAAAAAAGGGAAGCAAAAGTCAAATGTTTAAATTCTACTCAACTCAATAAGATGGATACAAATCTCCTTGGCTATCAGTTTTGAGCTAATAATTCAGCTTTTCAGCTTTAGCGAGACGCAATTCTGTATCACAGGATCAGTATGTGAATAGAATTGAGCAGAGGTCATTATATTGCATGGTAGGACAGCATCTGCAGGAATGCATTGGTTTTGGGGACAAAAATGTATTGCATTTTGTTGGCCGTGTCAGAACATACTGCACTGCAGTGACTGGTTGTTATATTGAATGTGGGGATGAAATGTATTCCGAATTAAACACGATAAAGGATAACAAGAAAGGGTGGATCACACAACAAAATCATATTGTTTTCAAATGTTTTCAAGAAATCCGGTGTAATGTTTTGCCGTATTTTAGGAGAAATATTGAATATATCAGTCCTATACACCAGAGCTTTTTCTTTGTTGAAAATGGACAGCCGTCCCCATGGTCAACAGTAAAGTCATGAGAAAGATAGGACTTATTGTGAATTAGATTGCTATTGATCTCTGCTATACTTCAGAAAAATAGTACAGCTCAACCCCCTTATAACGCTGTGCTTGGGGTCCAAAGAATCACATCGCGTTATAAGCGGATCGCGTTAGAAATAATGCACAATTGTATGCATTGTACAATAAAGTATTTAAGAGACCAATAATCGTGTTGTAAAGTATTCATAAATACGAAAATTGGGAGCCACGCTTGCATTGCGTTATAAGCGGATTTACGTTGTAACGGATCGCGTTATAACGGGGTTGAGCTGTATATATATAAATATATACTATATATCTAAGAATTCGTTTTTAAATGTAAAAATTGGATGCCGTTATTTGCCATGGATTAAATTTATTTAAATGCTGGAGATTAAGTAAATGTGTTGTTCTGTTGATTTGAAAACAAATACAGTAAGGCCCCAGGTATACGGCGGGTTCCGTTCCAGCGGCCTGCCGTATAGTAAAAAACGCCGGAAAGCGGATCCGGCGATTTTCAGTTCTGTGCATGCACAGAACGGCGTTTTCGCCGTTCTGCGCATGCGCGGCCTATGGTCTGCGCATGCGCGCCGGGCGCAACCGCCCATTCTGTGCATGCGTGACGGAGAATCAAAGATGGCGGCCCCCTTCTCGGTGCCGCCGTATAGGCGGATCGCTGAAAAGCGGGGCCCTGCTGTAAAACAAAAGCTCAAAGGTATAATTAAAGCAGCAATCTAAGCAATATCCTACATGTGTTTTAAAAAAAATAATTACTTCTGTAGTATTAGATAATACTTACTATCTTTTTATATTGTAAAATTCACTCTCAAAGCCATTATAAATGAGTTTTAATATACTAAGCATCCTTTCATTTCCATAGCAGGTTTTACACCACTTCCCCTGCAGTACAAGATCTTTGCAACACTTTCCTGTTTGTGATCATCTGTTGACAATATTCCCAGCAGTTTGAGCTGCAAACTGTAACAATAGGTAATGTTACTTTAGTAATACAGCTGAACCCCGTTATAACGCGGTCCTCGGGGTCCACCCGATACGACAGCATTATAACTGGGATCGCAATTTCAAAAAATGGCTGCTGCGATCAGGGGTTCTGTATCTGTCGGAGGTGGAGAGCTGGGATAACTCTCCCAGCTCTCCCTGAGCCCAGCGTCGCAGCGGCAGCCCCACACAGCATTACCTGGCATCTGCAGCAGATCTGTGAGTCTGTGAGAGGGGGGGGAGTGGGGGGAGGATCTCACAGAGTCTGGGCCGGGATGTCAGCTGTCTGTGAGTGTCCCCTGGCCAGGAATAAGCTCCCTTCTCTCCTCCCCCCCAGCGGAGGTACAGGGAGGGAGGGAGAGATGTGTGTGTGTAAGCAGTACAGGAGAAGCTGGTGAGTCTGGGCCGGGATGTCAGCTGTCTGTGTGTGTCCTCGGCCAGGAACCAGCTCCCTTCTCTCCTCCCCCCCCACCCCCCGGCGGAGGTACAGACCTGGAACCAGCTCCCTTCTCTCCCCTCTGGAGCTACGAGGGGGGAGGGGGGAAAGGTGTGTATATGGGGGTATGGGATGTGCAGGAAGGGGGGATGTGATGTGCAGGCTGGAGGGGGTGATGTGCAGGCAGGGGGATGTGATGTGCAGGCTGGGGGTTGATGTGCAGGCTGGGGGATGTGATGTGCAGGCAGGGGGATGTGATGTGCAGGAAGGGGTGATGTGCAGGCAGGGGGGATGTGATGTGCAGGCTGGGGGGTGATGTGCAGGCTGGGGGGTGATGTGCAGGCTGGGGGGTGATGTGCAGGCTGGGGGGTGATGTGCAGGCAGGGGGATGTGATGTTCAGGCAGGGGTATGTGATGAGCAGGAAGGGGGGGTGGGATGTGCTGGGGAGTATTGTGTGTGTCCGTCCGTTAGCAATAAAGCTTTAAAAAAAAAATTAGCTTTTAAAAAATGGGTGCCACACTCACACCGCGTTATAAGTGAATCCTGATCTAATGAACGTGTTATTATGTGTTATAGATGTTATAATAAAACATTTAATAACCATAATACTTCATTTTTATAACTGCACAGAGCACATAGAAAGAAAAAGCTGCTATTGACCTCTGCCTTTAGGAGCCTGTATTCTTTATTTTCATACCTGAGCCCAGGATGGCTTTCCCAAGGGCAATCAAAGTTGCAGCCTGCGTCTTCTCCCAGAGGCTAGGGCTTTAATCACCACCAAGCTATTCTCCTGCTAAGTATCCCCTTTATTTTTTAGCCTTATTTATATTTCATTGGAAATGATGTGCTGAAATAAATAAGGGAAAAAAAGTAGTAGGATAAAAGAACTTGTAAAACATTTAAAGAAACGTTTCCCTCTGAGTGGCTAGCACTATAAACAACATAGGCCTGTATAGCATGACTAGAAGTAACAATCAGTGTGTAGCCTGATATTAGTAGCACACTTCTTGAAGTATTACTTATTTATCAAGCATTTCATCATCACCTAATCACTTGGTTTCCTATCAAAAAAGCTGTGTTACCTGCTACCTAAAATGCTATCTGTTCTCTACTTCCCAAATTATAATAAATCTGATATTAACATAGGCCATTATAACACTGCCAGAGGATGAATTCCACAGCGAATCGTTTTGGCTTTTATTTATTTTTATTTTTTAATCCAGTTAAGGAAAAATCTGCACCTGTTGCATGTTGAAAATCTTCCTATGTGGGATAGGATTCTGTTCCTTTACTTATTTTGTCTATTGTCAAGTTGCAAATTATATGAGATGTTAGAAAGAAACATTAATTTTTAACACATTTGAAATTAAATAATTAGATTTCTAGAACTAAATGGAATTACAGAAGGGTCTGAAGTACAGTAAGTGTTCTTGGCAGTGTTAGAAATATCCCGGTAGGAGGTTGATTACTAATGAAGACTTGATTATTGGAAAAATTATTGCTTTGCAAACTACAACTGGGAAATCAAGTTATGCTCCAGAAACACAGAAGCAAGAGTGTAGCATAATATCAACCAAATTGTAATCATTTGTATTTGTCTCTCTTTCCTTTTGCTTTCCAGAACCACCTTCAGCTCCAAGGAATGTAAACTTTAACATAAATGAAACAGCATTATATTTGGAGTGGAGTCCACCAGTCGACACTGGGGGGAGAAAAGATCTAACGTACAACGTCCTCTGCAAGAAATGTGGCTCAGACCTCAGCCAGTGCGATCCCTGTGGTGGGGGTATCCGTTTCATGCCTCGAAATACAGGCCTGGTAAACTCTTCAGTCACAGTGCTTGACTTCCTAACTCACATCAACTACACATTTGAGGTTGAAGCAGCGAATGGAGTCTCGGAAGTCAGCTTCTCTCCAAAGCAGTACACAACTATTACTGTTACCACTGATCGGGAAGGTAGGTTTATTTTGCTGTATAAATGTTACTTCTCTAGCACCAAAAGCATTGATGTAATTGTCAAGGTTGTAAGCCCACATTTTGCATTCAGAACCTTTCCTGACCACTTGCTGAAAAATAAAGAAATGCAATATACAGGTGACAGTACATTTCCATCTTTGGAAAAACAAGAACAAAAAAAATATGATGGGGGCCCCCACCTAACCTTTACAGCCTGGCTCTGGTATACACTGTATAAAATATCCTCAGAATAAAAAGACACTGGCTCATACAGTATTTACTAAGCCAGAAGATAACTTACAGCTCATTCAAGTATCTCATACATGGGTAGATCCTCAGAAGTCCGTTAAATAGGTAACATCCGTTAGCTTCCCTGAGTTTAACGGGAATCCACAAATCGGAATATATGCAAAACCAATGGCAAGTTAGTGATCTCATTAAGATAGGCTTAACGCAATGTGGTGGTAGCACTGCCTTGCGTTAGCTTCAAATAACATGGCATTATACCCGTCTTACCCAAAAGGTGGCGTTACTTACATGCAGACCCTGAGTAGGTGTTTAATTAAAGTTAAACAAAAGAGAGGACAGGAGAGAGCAAGAACACTGTAAATTACAATATGATGGTTAAATCATACCTAACTGTGGTCTTACACTTATCCAGACCTTGTAAAAGAACGATGTCAGGGTCTGAATAGGAGTAATGCCACCTTTAGCTATAACCTAACGTTACGTTAAATCTCTGCATTAACTATAACGGAGCTCTGAGGATATGCGTTGGTAGAAGGAACACCTCTTTTGCATATCATTAGCACTAATGTTCACTATAGTAGCACAAGGGCTTCTTAAGGCTGAAACACCACTAAAACCCATCGTTACTGAGCTTTGAAGATACTCGTTGGCACTTAACGAGACGTTAAATGAAGTTTAGTCTTTAACAGACTTCTGAGCATCTACCCCATAGAGGATAACTACTAAAGTCTTTCGGCTGCAAACTGGGGCAAAAACAGTGCAAATGTTTGCACTTGATTTATCAAAGCAAAAAATCCCAGAGCTTTCAACTGCATTTTTTTTCTTCGATAAATATGGTGCTGATTTTTGCACTTGTTTTTCCCCAATTTTGCCCAGGACATTTTAGTAAATAGATCCCATAGTACACCGGTGCGCAACCTTTGAGTCGCCACCCCCTGGGTGGTCATTGGCAAATTCCTGGGGGTCGCCCGGAGCCTGTGAATCCGTCTTTTCCGCTCTCAGTCTCCCTGTCTCTTTTCCCAGCAGCAGCAGTCAGGACGTAGCTCTCTCTGCTCCACTGGTGCAGCCTGGATGATGACGACGTAGATGCCCAAATATGGATATGTACAGATGACAGCAGGGCACACGGACTAATGCAAAATGAATATTTATTTGGCCCAAAAAACAACATTTCAGCTGACAAGCAGCCTTTCTCAATGTGAGGGCCCTCACATTGACAAAGGCGGCTTGTCACCCGAAACGTTGTATTTTTGACTAAATAAGTATTTTTTTTGCATTATTCTGTGTGCCCTGCTGTCATCTGTATTCTTCCTGGGCTTTCTGGGATATGTAGAACTTCTATTTCTTGGCGCACCAGCTATTTCTTCATTTCTGACCCTAAGGACCTGTGCCTACAGAACTCCATTTTTGTTTTTTCAAATATGGATATGCCCATATTCGGGAATCTATGACATCATCATCCAGACTCAACGAGCGGAGCAGAGTGAGCTACATTCTGACTGCTTCTGCTGTGGAAAGAGAGGGGAAGGGAAGACGGGGGGAAAGAGAGACGGGAGTGGGAAAAAGAGAGAGACAGGGAGAAAGATAGAGAGAGAAAGAGATAGATACAGGGGGAAAGAGAGAGTGTCTGTCAGGGAGAGAGAGAGGCAGACGGACAGAGAGGAGGGTTGAGAGAGGGAGAGAGAGACAGGAGGAAATAGAGAGAGGGAGGGAGAGAGAGAGACGGAGGAAGAGGGAGAGAGAGAGAGACGGAGGAAGAGGGAGACATGGGCTGCTGTAGTACAAGTTAGTTCCTGTAGTTTGTCAGAAGATGAATGCTGCGGGGGTCCCATTCAGAAGCTCCAACGCCCGCAGAGTTAATCCTCCAATGTTTTCAGGGGGTGGAAGGGGGTCTCGCATAATGAACATTTACATTTGGGGGGAGCGGCTAAAAAAAATTTTTGCGCACCACTGCCATAGTACAGTATATCAGTCTAATTTGCTAAAGCAAGGATAGCTGTTTTCCACAACACTTGAACCTATTATATTACGATTCTCGTGTGCCGATTGAATATACTTCAAAGTGGCCGATCGCCTGAAATCTGCCGTACAAGTCAATGCCCGTTATCACAGTGGGACGCTGGAGGATTTGGCTTATGTTTTTGCATGATTTATCAGGTTTTATTGTGTTTCATGGTATGTGCCATTTCATAAACGTATAGGCCCATATTTATAAGTGATGCTGTGCCGTGAGATAAATTCTGGTGCCGGCAGACGCCTTTACTGTAATTGGCTGTGTGGCCTGAAGCCGGAAGGTGTCTTATGGCACAGCACCACTTAGTGAATATGGGTTATGCTGTTAGCTTCAATTAGGTCTCTAGAAAGTTGAAGTACAGTATTAGTACAGTATTTTGTCTGTACAAAAGTGAAAGCAGTTCGCCAATTGTATGGTCTTCAATAACTTTTCTAAGTTGGTAAATGTTTCCCTAAGATAAGCCCAAAATGATACTAGAGTGTGTGTGTGTGTGTGTGTGTGTGTGTGTGTGTGTGTGTGTGTGTGTGTGTGTGTGTGTGTGTGTGTATATATAAATGGGAAAACAAATCAATAAAGTAACATTATTAGTTTCCCTCAAATAACATAACTCTGTCCCACTTTCGCTTTATGAAAACTTAGGATAAGTAAAATATAAAATTCATATAGTTTGAATGTTTAAGTGTGCCGTTCAGACAATATAAAACGGAGTGAGTATGTCACAATTGCTTACATGGCCTGGTGAGTAGGAGGGGCAATTGCCCTGTGAGCCATTCAGATTTTTAAATGTTGGGCCAGTATCTGCTGTGAGGGAGGCGGTGCAGAGCCATAATCTTTCTGACGTCACAGGCCTGTATCTGAGAAAAAGGAGACTGTGCAGCTACTAAATGCAATACAGGGAAAAAGGAGACCAAAAGCGCACCAGCACAAACGGAGCAGGAAGGACCCAAAACGAAAAATAATTAAAAGGGCACTTTAATGTGACAAAAGACCCATCCAACGCGTTTCGAACGTCACAGCATTTTGAAACGCGTTGGATGGGTCTTTTGTCACATTAAAGTGCCCTATTAATTATTTTTCGTTTTGGGTCCTTCCTGCTCCGTATGTTCTGGTGCGCTTTTAGTCTCCTTTTTCCCTGTATTGCATTTAGTAGCTGCACAGCCTGCCTACCTACCCTACCAGGATATGAGTATTTGCATATTTTTCTGGGGAACCTGCCAATGAGACTGATGGTAAGTGGGTTACACCATATACCACCTGTCTTCAGGAGGATAGTACCCATACTATTACACATTAGGTACTATATCAATTGTTAGTACCCTGGTTTAGATGTTTGGCTTATTTTTGTTATTATACCTGCATTTGAGCGCTTTAGCTATTTTCCACGGTGCCTGTATCTGGCATGCTGCATGTAACGGATGTATATGGTGCATACAGTATACAGTACCAGCATCTGGTGTGTATGTTTGCTTTGCTTGCCCCCCAGCCAAATATTTGCCAGCCAGCCCCTGAGTAGTACTAGATATATTTGTGTAAGTAACTAATAAATATACTGTATCGTTGTCACCATTTTCCATAACTGATGAAACGCTGGTATTGAAACCTTTCATTGTATCTTCTGTGCACTTTAAATGTTTATGGCACTCACACTTCTTTCCTTAACTTAACACTACTTAGAGTATATATTTTGTTATCTATAATGCTACAATTACCTAATTCTACTAAGTCACAGAGTAAAGGTAAAATGTCTTGAAGCAATTAGAAGAGGTCATATATATGGTATGGTCACCCATTCAAAAGGAAATAGGGAGAAATGCAGGGAACCTGTACAGTTTTACAACTACATTGCTGGGAAAAATAACAATAGCTTTAAATCATTCCTATGAAGTAACAGTGAGCAAAGGTCACAATAAAAAGAAGGAAAGAATGTTATCTCTCGGACCCCAGTTGTCTAGCTGTAGCTCAATAAACTTGGCAGTGTGTTTCAAATAATAATGTTCTTTTATTTTGAACATTATTAGGTAGGCACATGGCTGAATTCATGACAATTTTGCTTCTCAAGTGGAATAATGTATGAGTTTACATTATGACTTGAAGTAAACTATCTCTTTGATAGATTTATATATGTTTGCTGTATGGTGTTTTGTTCGCAATAATGGATACGTTCATATTTTGTGTTGTAAGCTAAAACTGTGCAACTTAGCAGGATATACTTGTAGCCATGTGTAAAATTGGTGTACAGATCTCTCTCATGCTGGCAGTAATCCTGGTAAGTAGGCAGGGTTGCCAGTAACTATCATGGAGGTTTGCCCTCAAACCCTGGTGAAGTGTCATATGTAGCAAAGGAAGTGATAACATGCTTTGTGTCCACTGTTAGTGACACAGAGGTGGGTCTTTTCTGGAGTCTATATAAGACACAGTATTGCCTAAAGTTAGTCTGTCTCAATTAATGTTTATCCTGAGTGAAGTGTCTGCAGCAGTTCAAGTCTGTCTGTCAGAGAGTCAAGTGCAAGCTGATTACACACTGTGCCCAGGGACCTGGCACAGCTGGTGGTCTCCCTTAGGGGAGAGGTGGAGAGCAACTCAATTAAGAGAGGAGGAACCTTCTGCAGGGAGTACCTCATGGAGATGAGCAGCTAAGCACGACCGCTATGATGAGCAGTCTGCCAGAGGAGATGACATTAAAGATGCCCTGGTTCAAAAGATCCCTCCTGTGTGTGTGGAGTTATTTACCAGGAGGATGCACCAAGAAGGAGTTCCCCATCAGATACTTCTCCCTGCTGCCGTAGGGATCCTGATGGGATGGAGGCGCTGTACCGAATGTGAGTAGGACTCCGAACACTACCTCAGACGCTTGTCATGGTGATATTCCCCATTACCACCCAGCGAGAGACTCAGGAGTCCTGTTGCCAGCAGGTGCACCACAACACACATACATGTAATTGGGAGCAGATTACACCCACAGGGGCCAATATGAGATTGGGTGGGGGTGCAACCGTTACATACTGTACACAGAAGATGCAATTAAGTGAAAATAGTGTAGTTGCACATGTACAGTAATTACTTTTCTGTTGTTTTTACCATTTGTTTCATATTTCAAGTTCTTTTTGAAGCACAAAGTTCCATAATTTTGATATTTTATAGCTATTTACCTTCATGAACATATTTGGGTCAAAAGCTTTGTCATTGTTGGTTAATCATTGAATAAGGAATAATGCTATGATAAATGACGCTCATTTATTCATTGGCTGTGGCATTTCTATTGTTATAAACATGCAAAGGGCATTATTTAATATGCTGTGAAGATGCCTTAGATTTTCTGGAGAAGGGATGAGCACCGTCCATTTGACTAGAATCGATCTCTTCTCTAGCATAGGGAAATGCCCATTTTTCACCACAAAAAGTGTTAGCTGCGCATTTTCTAATGGATGAAATAACCAGTTAGGAAAATAAACACTGTTCATTTCTTCTTTTAAAAATATAAAAGAAAAAAGTTTGAACACATTTGCTAATGAATACCTGTGTACCACATTGGCAATTCTGCTGCTAAAAAATGGTTTATTGATTTTCAAAAGTAGATTCTCCTGCAAAATTAGACAATTTCACTAGAAATTCTCAGCTTAAAAGTTTGATAAGGGGCACATGCGTGCTGTCTAGGGAGACCCCCAATATACGCATCCTCCACTGTCAGAACTGTCCTACTATGGGGTCTCCCGGGCTGAACCCCATTAATTTTAACTCCGGGGAAACAGAGGAGTCGGTACTGAGTACCAGACCATACCTTCACAAAAAAGCCCTGCTTCTAAATATTCCAAAGCTTTTAATTACTTGAATCTTTCTCCAATCCTCAGATCCTCTCTATCCCCATTGCCCCTCCCTATTTCTGTTTGATTTTAGTATACCACACTTTCATCTTGCGGTACGTGTATGTTAATTATCCCTATATTCATTTTCTGCCTGCAATTTAATGTGTTAGCTTTGTTAAATGGTATTGTTGCGAAAATCCTAAATAAAAAGTAATACAAAAAAGTAAAGGTCGATCAAACCTTTTGTGTTTTTCTTTAACTTTTTTTAAAATAAAATATTTTTTTTGAAAATAAAACGTGAACCATATTTTGGTATGTTTGCCAATGTTACAGTATGCAGCATAAGGAAGACATCCTTGCAGTAGAGCCTGTAACAGGGACTTACCCCTGTTAAGAAACTTGCCTCTAATCCAGCAGTGTGCTGGTTAATTGCATACCAGCAATTAACCAACTTCACCTGGCTGATTAGAGCTCTCTCAGAAATAGCCTGTTCTGAGACAGGAAGGTGGATTCCTGAGTCTCACAATTGGGGGCTGAACCAAGGAAGGACAGAAGAGACTGCAGGCTGACAGCAAGACAAAGGGGACAGACCTCTATACCTGGACAGACATTGCCTTAGCACACAAGGGTGCTGACCCAGGAGAGCAGAGAAGCCTTCCCCTACAGCTACAAGAAACAGATAAGACTTTTTTATGTATATATATATATATATACTGTATATATATATATATATATTTGAGTCTGGTAATTAGCTTAGCTAACCACCCAGTTAGAGAGGGCTGGACTAAATGGGTAGATATTCTCCAAAGTGGAGTAGGTTTTCTTTTTGTTGTGTTAAAGGGACAGACGCAATAAAGACTAATTTTATTTTCACTTTAAACGGTCTCCATTGCATACCTCTGAACATGTCTCTTACAGAGCCAAACAAAAAAGTATTTCCTGAACTAGACACTTCGTTCAAGTAGGGGATTATATATGCCAAGATCCCACGGCCAGTCACAACCATGGCACATTTAATTGTTAGTCCAAATAAAAAAGTGATCACCTAATACTGAAGTACTCATTTATTCTGCTATCTATCTATCTATATATATATATAAAAAAAAAATATATATATATATATATATAATACACACACATGCGTATATAGAGTAAATAATAACAAATGTAATAAAATATGAACAACATAAGTCCGCTAGCAATATAAAATAGATAGAATAAAATAAACAGATACCAAGTTGAACCAGTGGAAGATGTATTCTCTACATGAGATGGAGCATAGAGGGTTAATAAGTCTCTGAGATGTGAATTCCATTCATAAATAGTACATCAGTAGTGTTTATTGATGACAGAAGCAGCCGGATGAATTATGAAGTGTATAGGGATATATTGTCTGCTCAGATTCAGCCAAATTCAGCGAAGTTGATTGGACGGTGCTTCACTTTACAGATGGACAATGACTCAAAACATACTGCGAAAGCAACCCAGGAGTTTTTTAAGGCAAAGAACTGGAATATTCTGCAATGGCCGAGTCAATCACCTGATCTCAACCCGATCGAGCATGCATTTCACTTGCTGAAGACAAAACTTAAGGCAGAAAGACCCACGAACAAACAACAACTGAAGACAGCTGCAGTAAAGGCCTGGCAAAGCATCACAAAGGAGGAAACCCAGCGTTTGGTGGTCCATGCGTTCCAGACTTCAAGCAGTCATTGCCTGCAAAGGATTCTCGACAAAGTATTAAAAATGAAAATGTTATTTATGATTGTGTTAATTTGTCCAATTACATTTGAGCCCCTGAAATAAGGGGACTGTGTATGAAAATTGTTGTAATTCCTAAACGTTTCATACGATATTTTTAATCAACCCCTTGAATTAAAGCTGAGAGTATCTCGGTTGTGCCAGCTACCGCCTCTCTCCCGCCCGCCGAACGACATCGCTCTGCCTCTCCCCCCCGGCACAAACCCCGCAGCCTCCTGCCCCTACGCACCGACATCACTGACTAGCCGCCACAGCCACTCACCACCCACCCGGCGCCTCACACCCACCTGCCGCACTCACACCCCTAGGCACCGACATCACTGACCAGCCGCCGTCCACACTCAATAGACACCCGCCGCCTCACACCCTAGCGGGACTCCCACCCACAGCCAGCACTCACTAAGTTACTGAACCCCCACCCGCCGCCTCACACCCGCTCACACCCTAGCGGGACACACACCTCACATTTTTACATCACTTATGTCACCAAAATATACATTGTACTGTGGTGTCTTTACAATAACCCATTTTGAAACAACATCGTATTACATTTTCTTCCATGTTTCTTTTCAACATTATTATACAACCTTTCCACCAAATAGTCAACCTTTTGTTCCCATATTTATAACTAATACTACCTATTACGGATTTACATCCTGGGCAACGCCGGGTATATCAGCTAGTGTGTGTGTGTGTGTGTGTGTGTGTGTGTGTGTGTGTGTGTGTGTGTGTGTGCGTGCGCGTGTGCGTGTGTATATATATATATATATATATATATACACACACACACATACACATATACACACATACATACACACACACAAACACTTGTAGAACACTCTTGTAATGCAGCTTTCATTATGTTTTGGTTAGCAGATATCTAAAAAAAAAATGCAAGGATCCTTTTATTGATTGGTTTTTGGCTTCCTTAAAATAAATAGCACAAACAAAGCAGGTCATTGTAAATGGATTTCTAGGTTCCCAAAGTTCAACAATTATGTCCTTGCAAAGCTTCAAGTGATTTTAATTGAAGATTGCTAAAGAAGTCAGTTCTATTCTGTGCACTCTAGTCAGTGACAAATTGAAGTGTGGTAATCAAACACATTTCAATTAGCTATAGCCTTTGCCATCTTTATTGTTAGAACCTGTATTGATTCTTCCACTAAGACTTTAGTATGAGATTGCATGTTTATCCCTGTAATTGCTGAAGTGCTTGTGTCCAGCAACACATTGCCAAGTAGTGACTTTTAATTAGAAACCACTGATATAAACCTTAATTGAATGATTCTTAAAATAGATCAACCTTCCAAATGTGTCGACAATCCATTTCATTAGATAAATATATTTTCTATACCACAGGGTACATTTCATATTTATGGTATTTAAAATAAATCACATATTTAATTATTATTATTTTTTTAACGCATTTCATGCAACTACAGAAAGCTGCATTTAGTGCTGTGTTAAGAATCAAATTAGTTTCTGGGTCAAGTACAGTAAGGGAAATCATTAATCATGGTTAGTCAATCTAAAACAAATTGTGTTAGGTGTTATGACTTTCACATAAAACTTTAAGAACCTTGTTCAAAGTGAAGGATGTGGAAAATTACAAACTGATTCTGCCGATGTTTACTCCAGAGTCTAGCTGATACTGTACATTTTCTTCAAAAGTTAGTTCTTTTTATTTTGATTATTATTATTATTTATAAACAGGGCAGAATTTGTGACAATTTTGCTTCTTTAATGGAATCTGAGTTTACTGTATTTTATGACTTGAAGTAAACTATCTCTAGATAGTTTAGATATATGTATGCAGTATGGTGAGAAGTTGAATAACGTGCTTTTAACGATACTGTGAATTATTTGTTAACCTTTTTGAGGTGGTTTCCAAAAGTTCTGAATCCCTAACATTTAAGCACCAAATAGGAAAATGTAACTGTTAAATTGCAGATTATGGTAGTCAATATTATGAACCTGCTTATTTGCAAAGCCTAAAATTAGCCTTAAAACGATGCTGTTTTTATCAGATTTAATCTTTTGAATATATGAAAAGGCATTCCGATTACCAAATAATAATGGAATTATTTGTGTGTTATCTAATAAGCATTAGTAATTTCACTGTATGATATTTTGTCCTTATTATTTATGGACTGCCTCTGAAAGAACAGTTCAGTATAGGAAAGTGATGGGTGTTCCAACAGTCTTGGAATATTGCATATGTTCATCAATCATGTGAAGACAGTGAAGACTCAGTGATGGAGTGGGTAAACTACTGGGTGAGTGGATAGAGCCACTGAAAGCATAAATCTCCTGAAGGCAACAGAAAAAATGATGTAGAACAGACTTCGCTGTACCTCATTGGAGATAAATATAAGATAATATCCAGCACTCACCCCAGATTGTAGTAATGATGATCCATTGTAGTAGAATAAATCTTTGATGATCTTACCCACTCCTAGAGCCCACTGGATTTCTGAGGGTGTGTCCAGCCGCTGATTAACTTCCAAACGATCCAAAAATACAGGGAACCACATCTTGGGACATGGATACCAGCCCAATGTTAATCACGCAATTTAATAGACATAGTTCCCAAATTCAACAAATAGTACGAAAGCATTGGGATTTGTTGTGTATGGATCACAGTCTGAAAGGGTTTGTTGAAATGGGTCCTCGCTTTGTCTACAGAAGGGCTAATACCCTAGCGACAGCAGTTTCCCCCAGCATTCTTACTACCCCTGTAGTTACTAATACGACATTTACTAAGGGTTCTTTTCGATGTGGGGGTTGTAAGATCTGCTCTGTGCTCTGTGATGATGCCATCTTCTCATTTTTCGGGCACAAGTTCAACCAGGACATTCCCTAGAAAATCATACATCAACTGCAATACACAATATGTAGTTTATTTACTGACATGCGGGTGCGGTTTGAATTATGTTGGTCGAACGACGAGGGCTCTAAAGACGAGAATAATGGAACACCTGAGGCTGATAAAGAAACATGACTGAACACACCCAGTATCAAAACATTTTACTGAATGTAGACAAGGTGGTGTAGGTAATCTAACAGTGAGAGGGATTGAAAAAGTAGTACTTAAGGAACGAGGAGGTGATGAACTCAATTTATTGGACTGCAGGGAGGCATATTGGATTTTTATGTTAAAGCCCCGCTTCCCCTGCTGTCTAAATACTGAGTGGAACTTAAGTAATTTCTTGACTTAAAATATGGTTGATCCCCATAGAAACTGTCATTTATTGTTCCTGACTTTGATTCTTTCCCCCCCCTCCCCTTCTCCCCCCCCCCATCCTTCCCCCCTTCCTTCCCCATTCCCAATGTTGCATTTTCCTTAAATATCTTTCATATGTTAAATTTAATTTATATCTAACATATATCAAATCTCAGGAGATATATTCCAAACTGAAAAAGACATCAATTGAGCTATATTATTTAAGGTATTATCTTCAATTTGAGATTTCGAGTTATAGATGTAGTTGTTGAATCACATCTTGCACAGATCTTCTTTTAACAATAGGAGGTAATTAAATGACACCACAAATAGAAATAGACTAAGTGACAGTTCGTATGAATGGTTTCTATATATTGCTTTTATTATTTGTATGGGTTTGTGTTTATCAGAGCTGGTCATAGATATATTTTTCTTATCCTCTTTTTGGGTTAGATAATTGTAATTAAAAATAAAGAAAAAACTCCGGAGGGGTAGAATTATCAGCTCTGTTTTTAATATGTCAGCATTTGTTTGTTATGTACAGGTGTCTTGCATCCATACATTAGGGGGAACTGGAGTATCTCAATGGTTAGGTTTTTTTAATGGGATATTTTGATTACTGTTTTTGCTATGTTACATTGTGTGAGACCTTAAGTTAGCAGATGTTTATAATATGAGGTTAATATTAACATATCCCCACCTTGGACATTATGGTTGCTATGGTTTTCTAGTACCGCCCCCGCCCCCAGCAGATTTCTGTCTGTAGGAGTGATAGGAGGTGTGTTCATTCCACTGTAACCAATTATGCCAAGGACCTACTGGATGGTGACGTCTCCGAGGGGCGTGGCTAGTCACGACTATTGGAGTCGTTTCTGCACTACCTCGGTTCAGGATTTTGACAGCTGGGGGATATAGCACCACCACGGGCACAGCAGGTAGGATCTAACCCGCACATTTACATTACGGGAGATCCCCGTTGTGAGGGGAGGTGTGTCTTATCTTACCAGCTAGCCATGCCAGGAAACGGATTGGTAGTGACGTCACTAGGGGGCGTGAATAGCGAGGGACTGCTATGCCTTCAGATAGACATACTCACAGAGATAAACACGGTCGCTTGGATGACGTCATATGTATGCGGTTTTGGCGCGAAAGTTGACTAATTCATTACACATTTGTTATATGGTATAAAAGGGTCCCCCAATGTATTGTACCTTACCCCTTGATAAAGCACCTTGTTGTGGGAAACGCTTTGGAGGGTATTTACCTCCTTGTTTGTTATGTCTGATTGACAATAAATTCATTTTTATTTTTGATACACCTGTGTCCCTGGGCAGTGCGCTGCTTTGTGCATTCTTTTGCATTTTTTTGCCTCTGAAAGAAGCTATGTGCAATATACTGTACTAGCATTGTTAATGAACAAATTTTACTCTACATACTGTATAGTGAGTGAGTGAAGGTCCATTTGGCTACTTATTGTAGTAATCATTTCTCCCTATCTCCACCTCTTAATAATGGCTCTATATGGTCTATGACCTGATATAGTTTTCCCAAGGATGTCTTCTCTCTAGCCCTTTTGTATCTAAAGCCCTCTCCTGCCTTAAGCCTCTCACTCACTGCCCCAAACCTCTGGAATGCCCTTCCCCTCAATATCCGACTAGCACCCTCTCTATCCACCTTTAATCCCGTTTTAAAACCCATATCCTTAATGAAGCATATGTGTAGCTCCGTGGCTGATACTATACACCTCAAACATCGACCTTGGCCCCTTGCAGACGCACTTACCAGAACATCTTCCTACTGTCTCTGTACGTTCTTCCTACTTACCACTTAGATTGTAAACTCTTTGTAGCAGGGACTCCTTTTCCTAATGTTACTCTTATGTCTGAAGCACTTATTGTAACGGGTGCCCGCCACATACTGGACTGAACCGCGAGGCTGATGTGGGGATACAGAAACACTGACCTAAGGCCGCAAGATTGCGTCCGGAATGCAGAGTCGTGGTCGTGGATAGTTGGGTCAGGGTTGGAGACAGGAGGATCGTCATTACTTGCCGTGGTCGGAGGAGGTATGGATTGTTGGGGTCACTAGCCGTGGTTGAGGGTTGGAGGTTGACAGGATCTTTGAGAGGTAAAGCCGAGTTTCCGTTGAACTGTAAGAAAAACACAGCAAAACGGCAAGGCAGGACAGGCGATATAAAGTGCTTGCGACCAGCACGTCGTCACAAGGAAATAATATCTATGCTCAGCTAAATTGCAGCAGCAGTAGGTGAGCATATAAAGGGAGAGTAGCCAGTAGCTGAGGAGTACAGCACCAGAAGCTGCCGCAAGAATCAGCCCCATGATTCGTTGCTGAGTGAGCTCAGCACAGCAGGTACTGACGAAGAACAGCAGCAGTCTGTAGTGTCAAACTCTGGAGCGGAGTCTGCAGCTGATGCTGCCATCTCGGGGCGACGCATGCGCCCGATCCTCACACTTATTCCCATTACGTGCTATATTATTATGTCACGTGTATTACTGCTGTGAAGCGCTATATATGTACATAACTGGCACTATATAAATGAAGATATACATAAATACAGGCATACCCCGGTTTAAGGACACTCACTTTAAGTACACTCGCGAGTAAGGACATATCGCCCAATAGGCAAACGGCAGCTCACACATGTGCCTGTCAGCACGTCCTGAACAGCAATACCGGCTCCCTACCTGTACCGAAGCTGTGCGCAAGCGTGGAGACTATAGAGACTGTTACAAATGCGTTATTTACATCAGTTATGCACGTATATGACGATTGCAGTACAGTACAGTACATGCATCAATAAGTGGAAAAAAGGTAGCGCTTCACTTTAAGTACATTTTTGCTTTACATACAAGCTCTGGACCCATTGCGTACATTAATACGGGATATGCCTGTACATACATATCTCAGCTTCGATGAGTTGTGTTCCATTGTTCTAAAGTGTCAGGCTACTGAGTGTTACATTTTTAATGTTGCTTTTGTTCTGGGCTACCCTTTATTTTAGACTGTTAATCGTCTTGTTTACATAAAGTAGGCTGCATGTGCATTTCAAAAGGTACTGTATACAATATATGTACTTAGACAGGTATAGAACCCATTAGTTTTATATTGTTTTCCTGTGTCGGCTCTAATGACTGAATTGCATTGATTGCAACTCGTACATTGATATGTCACAGCGGAACATAGCCGTTTCTAGGTATTACCTGAAGAGACATGAAAAAGAATAAATAGATTCAGAAGCAAAAAAAAGTCTATAACATCATCACATGGGTGAATACATTTAAATTGAAGTTAGATAGACATTTCACAAGAAGAAATGACTATCGTTTGACAAAGAGGGTACTCGACTGGGTTCCAACAGAGATTAAAAGACCAAGACGACGACCAAAAGAATGTTGGGATGATGAAATCAGAAAACTTGTTGGAGAAACATGGAGAAGAGAGACTTGCAACTGCAGAACCTGGAAGATCAATCAGGTGTCATTTGTCCAACAGTTGATCGACAAGGGCTGAAGATGATTTCATGTGTGTGTAACCCTCCTCGCCTGGTGTTGTTTACTAAAGTAAACAAGGAGTTAACAGTGAGAGTAGAGGTTAAGCTCCATCCAGTGGTGACACAGGAGTACTGTGTCATAGGAGGTACAAAATAGCAAGAGCAGAGGATTCTGGGTAAGAGTTCCAGTATTGTATTCTATTGTATTGTATGTCTTTATTTATATAGCGCTAAAAGTGTACTCAGCGCTTCACAAAAAATACAGTACAGGGAATTTTAAAAATACAATAAGTGCAGCAAAAATCAGACAAATGGGAAAGGAAATCCCTGCCCCGAAAAGCTTACAATCTAAGAGGTTTGAGGGGAAACTTACAGAGACAGCAGGTGAGGGAATAGGTGCTGTAGATGGGTGTTAAAGGAAAAGGTTAACACCATTTACAGGGGAAGAGATGGCAGGGAGGCGTAGGTGAGATCAGGTGTGTATGTCTGGCTTCAGGCTTAGGGGAGATCCCCAGCAGCAGGAATGAGTAGATAGAGGGTATGAATAGAGGATTTGTGTGGGTGTTTTTTATTGAGGGGTAAAGAAGATGGAGATATATGAATAGAGTTGGCGACGTGGGGCTGGTAGAAAGAAATGTGTATTTTGAAAAGGAGCGAGGTCAGAGCAAATATAAATAGTAGCAGCATCATGGAAGACAGTATGGAAGAAAGAGTCAGAGAGTAGAGGTAGGGAAGATGTTCCCCAAAGTATAGCATAGATTAGGCCCCCCTTTTATTGTGTTTCAGATAGGGTCAGTGCCCCTTCAGTTAGGATCTGTTACGCTGTGCTCACCACGGACAAGGAGGGACCCCGAAACTGAGGTGAAAGATGTAACGACTGCACCCACAGCTACGGGGACATGCCTGAAAAGTGGAAAATAGGCGTCTGGAACCGTCTGGGAGTATAAGATAAGTAAGATACTCGCCAGACGAAAAGGGAGGTTCCAGAAGATAGTTGGTACCGAGAGCCTGGGGGTAAGTTGGAATCCGTAAGCCGAGGTGAAGGGTCGGAGTCACGGTACAGGCCAAGGGTCGAAGTCCAGAGCGGGTCCACAGCCAAGCCGGTTCGGTACACAAGGGATCACCTGAAAAGACAAAGAGACAAGGAACTGAGGCAGGCACGACCGTGGGTAACACAGGTCACACAAAGCTATGCTCAGCCAAAGAAGGAATGGCTGAGCAAGGTATAAATAGGAGGAAGGCCCAATAGGAAGAGGGGGAGTAACAAGGGAGCGGCCCCAGGGAAGATAGGAATTGGTGGGGAGATAATTACCAGAGCTGCTCTTGATGCGAGACTTGTGAGCGGTGCACGCGCATCAGGCGTGTGCGCCGCGCGGGAGAGATACTCGCGGCCTGAGCTTGGGGCGGGAACTCCTCCTGAGGGAGGATGTAAAAGTCCTCGATCGTGCGCGCGCATGCGCGCATTCAGTAGCCACCGCGGGAAGCGGAGCGGAAGGAAGATCCCGCCCGCGGCGGTGAGGGAGCAGGACCGGAGCGTGGGTAGGTAAAGTCACGGGGGAACCCCCTTAGGGAGGTGTGTTCCCCCGGACCTTACAGTACCCCCCCCCCTTGAGGAGCGGCCTCAGGACGACCCCAATATGGCTTTTGGGGAAATTTAGAGTGAAAGAGTCTCAGCAGCCTTGGAGCATGTATTTGATGGTGGGGTACCCAAGATCTCTCCTCTGGGCCAAAGCCCTTCCAGTGAACCAGGTACTGCACCGAACCTCTTGTCCTCCTGGAATCCAGAATAGACTGAATCTGAAACTCCTCCTGCCCCTGAACTATGACTGGCTTAGGGTCAATCGGTGTCCTATGGAACCGCGGACTCTGGGACACAGGCTTCAGCAGTGACACGTGGAACACGGAGGGTATCTTCATGGATGGAGGAAGTTCCAGACGAAATGCCACAGGATTGATCCATTCCACTACTGAGAATGGGCCCAAGTACCTGGGAGCCAGCTTGTGGCTCGGAGTCTTCAGTCTAATGTTCTTGGAGGAATGCCAGACCTTATCCCCTGGCTTGAAGACTGGTGCCTGGTGGCGGTGAAGATCTGCCTGTGCCTTTTGTCTATGGGTTGCCTTTCTTAAAGCCTCTTGGATCTTTTTCCAGGATTCCTGAAGATCCTTCATTCGGTCATCAGCCGTTGGAACCCCAGAAGGATCTGAAGTGGTGGGCAGCTGACCCGGGTGAAAACCATAATTAATGAAAAAAGGGGATTTCAACGTGGAGCTGTTCTTTAAAGAATTATGGGAGAACTCTGCCCACGGAACTAAATCTACCCAATTGTCCTGGCTGTCCGCGATGAAGCATCCAGAGTCTGGTTCGTTCTCTCGGTTTGTCCATTAGTTTGGGGATGATACCCGGAAGAAAAATGGAGGGTAATATCCATCCTGCGAGCGAAGGCCCGCCAAAATTTTGAGACAAATTGTGTACCTCGATCGGATACGATGGAAAGAGGAACTCCGGGAATGCGGAATATTTCCTTAACAAAAACGTCTGCCAGGGTGGCGGAATTGGGTAGGCCTTTAAGGGGGACGAAATGAGCCTGCTTGTAAAAACAGTCCACGACAACCAGAATGGTGTTCATCCCTTTAGAGGTTGGAAGTTCCACCACAAAGTCCATGGACAGATGACTCCATGGGCGTTCTGGTATAGGGAGGGGTTGTAGAAGACCGTACGGCTTTCTACGAATGGTCTTAACCTGGGCGCAGATTGGACAGGTCTTTACATACTCCGAAATGTCCTGCAACATGGTTGGCCACCAAAAGGTATGACCAATGAGGTCAGAAGTTCTGCTAAAGCCTGGGTGACCGGCTGACCTAGAAGAATGACCCCACTCAAGAATCTTCTTAAGGAAGCATGGAGCTGCATACAGGCGGCCGACCGGCACCTTAAGGCCCCTCGGGAGGTTAGATTGTGCTGCCATGACCTGATCCATGATATCAAAAGAGTTGGCCGAAATTATATATTTGGAGGGTAAGATTGTTTCGGAGATAACTTCGGAATTGTCCTCGAACAGGAATTGACGTGAAAGTGTGTCTGCCTTTTGATTTTTTGAGTCAGGAATGTAAGATATGAGATAATTAAATCTCGGGGAAAAAAGAGACCATCGAGCCTGACGTGCCCCAAGGCGACGTGCACTCTCAATGTAAAGTAAATTTTTATGATCAGTAAAGATTGAAATGGGGGTCTCCGTTCCCTCCAGAAGATGTCTCCATTCCTGAAGAGCGAGTTTAATAGCCAGGAGCTCTCTGTTTCCGACGTCATCGTTCCGTTCTGCCGAAGATTTTTTTTTTTTTAAAGAACCCACAGGGATGAAGTTTGGCCTTTGGGGACTGTCTCTGAGAGAGAATGGCGCCAGCACCGACGTCGGATGCATCTACCTCTAAGGTAAAGGGAAGCCTGGGGTCAGGATGATGCAAAATAGGAGCAGAAGCGAAAGATTTTTTGAGGGAGTCGAAAGCTTGGAGAGCTGCAGGAGACCAAACTGCTGTATTAACTCCCTTTTTGGTAAGGGCAGTAATGGGAGCCACGATAGAAGAAAAATTCTTGATGAATTTACGATAGTAATTCGCAAATCCCAAGAATCGCTGTATGGCTTTCAGGGAAGTGGGTTGTGGCCATTCTAAAACAGCTTTGAGTTTGACTGGGTCCATAGAGAAGCCAGTGCTAGAAATGATGTAACCAAGAAAGGGAATGGAAGAAAGATGAAAAGAACATTTCTCTTACTTAGCGTAGAGATGGTTCTCCCGAAGGCGGGACAGGACTAATTTGGTGTGCTGAATGTGGTCAGAGAGGGATTTAGAAAAAATAAGGATATCGTCAAGATATACAATAACGAAGCTATTGAGGAGATCGCGGAAGATCTCGTTGACAAACTCCTGGAAGACCGCCGGGGCATTGCACAGGCCGAAAGGCATGACTAGGTATTCATAATGCCCATCCCTGGTGTTATAGGCGGTTTTCCACTCGTCGCTCTGACGGATGAGGACAATGTTATAGGCTCCGCGGAGATCAAGTTTGTAAAAAATTGTTGCCCCCTGTAGACGATCGAAGAGTTCGGAAATAAGTGGCAGGGGATAACGGTTCTTGATCGTAATTTTGTTAAGACCTCTGTAGTCAATACAGGGGCGCAAGGAACCATCCTTTTTCTTAACAAAAAAAAATCCAGCTCCAGCTGGAGATGAAGAATTGCGGATGAACCCCTTCCTTAAATTATCCTGAATATATTTGGCCATGGCCTTGGTCTCGGGTATGGATAGAGGGTAAGAACGGCTCTTGGGTAAGGTAGCACCGGGAAGGTCAATAGGACAGTCAAAGTCTCTATGGGGAGGTAACACTTCAGAACGTACCTTATCGAAAACATCCGCCAGATCCCAGTAGACCGTTGGGAGGGAAGTTTTATACTCTGCGGGTAACTCCACTCCGGCTAATATCTGTTTGGGGGGAAGACAGGTCTTAAGGCACTGGGGGCTCCATCGTATGGGTTCTTTGTTAGCCCAATCCAGTTGAGGGTTGTGTAGTTGCAACCAGGGGAGTCCCAGAATCACATCTACCGATGGAGTGTGGATCACGTCCAAGATAATCTTCTCTTGGTGACCGTCCTCTGTGGAAAGGGATAAAGAACAAGTCTCCAGGGAAATAAAAGCTGGTTGGAGTGGACGCCCGTCTATGGCCTCCAGACCAACTGGAACAGCCTTAGATCGGAAGGGAATCCCATTCCTATAGGCAAAACTCTGATCAATAAAGTTTCCCTGAGACCCAGAATCTATAAATGCGGAGGCGGGGATCAGGGAGTTATTCCAGGATAGAGAGATAGGCAGCATAATTCGAGTGGGAAGTTCTTTAGGAGAAGAAAGAGGAGAAGAGATTACACCCAATGAGACCCTCTCTTACCTTATTGGGTCCTGACGTTTCCGGGACGCAGAGGACAGCTTACCAGCAGATGACCGGCGTGACCGCAGTAATGGCACAGTCCACCATCTCGTCAGCGCTGTCTCTCAGATGCGGATAGCCGATAACATCCGAGCTGCATCGGTTCGGGCTCCTCCATGGGTTGGGGAACGTAATGGACGAGACTGCGGCTGGTAGACCGAGAGCAGGTGGTACGAGGAAGAGTGCGTTCAAGTCTTCTCTCTCGTAGCCGCTGGTCCACGCGGATACAGACCGCAATGAGATCCTCCAATCTGGTGGGTCTCTCCATAGTGGCCAGTTGGTCCTTGATGACGTCCGACAGACCCTGCTAAAAAGCTGCTGAGAGTGAGTCATCGTCCCAGGAGGTCTCCGCCGCAATGGTCCGGAAGTCCAAAGCATACTCGGCGACAGGACGAGTACCCTGGGAAATATGAAAGAGGGAAGAATCTGCCGTAATTTAGCGACCAGGCGTATCAAACACTTGCCTGAATTCTCGAAGAATGCGAGAATAGTCACGCGTCATGGCAGGCTCCCGCTCCCAGATGGGGGATGCCCAGGCTAGGGCCTTTCCGTACAAGAGGGACATAATATAGGCCACTCTTGAACGTGCAGTAGGAAAGCGCGAAGGAGATAATTCAAATTGAATCTCGCACTGATTAATAAACCCTCTGCACTCGTGGGGGTCCCCTGCATAGCGGTTGGGAGCCGGGAGACGAGGATCCACAGCCACGGGAAAACCCGGAGAGGGAAACGCCACAGCTGCCATGGCAGAGGGGCCTGGGGAAGACTGCAAGGAGGAGAGTCTAGAGAGTTCCTGCGCCATGGAGGCAAGCTGCGTCTCTAGCTGGAGAAGTCGCTGCATGGGGCTTGGTGTGATGTTAAACCCTTTTTGATGTTGTAGATATGTTCATATATACGTTTTTGAAACGTACGACCAGTGCGACCCACATATTGCAGGCCACAAGGACACTGCAACATATAAATGACAAACTCCGACTTACATGAAATATGTGACATGATTTTGTAGTTCTTGGCGGTGACATTAGATTTGAATTCTGTGCTGCAACAGCTGTACTTACAGGCTATACATTTACTGCATGGTTTAAACCCATTTTTAACCTGATTGATGTTCATTTTTATTTCACCTTGGTTTAAGGGGTAACTAGGTGCCAGTTTGTTCCTAAAGTTACCAGCTTTCTTAAAAACAATAGATGGCTGTGGTGTTAGTATCTGTGACAAAGTTGCATCCTGCAACAATATAGGCCAATGTTTGTCAAAAATATTCCTTATTTTGGGGGCCATAGCGTTATATTGTGTTATAAAGGAAATATTATTTTTCCCTTGGCTGTCCCCTTTGTCCTTATATTCCAGGAGTTTGTTCCTGTCCATATCTTGAACTAAAGAGATAGTATTCTCTAGTTCGTCTATGGGATAATTCCGATCTAGAAACTTATTTTTGAGTTCATCCGCCTGCTCTACAAAAGATTCCAACCTGGAGCAGTTGCGCCTAAGTCGGATGAATTATCCTTTCGGAATGTTCCTAATCCATTGCGGATTGTGATGGCTGTTGGCCATAACATAATTGTTGGCCTGTACAGGCTTAAAAAATGTTTGTGTATGAATGTGGTCATCAACAATACTAATATTTAAATCCAAAAAGTTAATGGTAGTTTTATCATATTGGCATATCAGTTTCAAATTTCTGTTATTGTCATTAAGGTACAAAATGAATTGATCCAATAGATCCAGTTCCCCATCCCAAATAAAAATAACGTCATCTATGTAGCGCCGCCATAGCACGAGGTTTGCACCAAATGGGCAGTTGTTTCAAATGGCCTCCTTCTCCCATTGCCCCATAAAAAGGTTCACATAACTTGGGGCAAACCTCGTGCCCATGGCGGTACCACATATCTGCAAATAATACTGTAAATTATAACAAAAATAATTGTGTGTTAATATGAATCTAATCCCATCCATCAAGAAGGCCTTAAGGGCAGAGGATAAGGTGTTGTCTTCCTCGAACTCCCTTCGGATGGCCTCACATCCCAGTTGATGGTCTATTATTGTATACAGGGATGTGACATCACCTGTTACCCATACATAACTAGACCTCCAATCAATCTCACGCAAGATTTGCAAGACTTGTGTAGTGTCCTTTAAATGTGAATCTAACTTAGCTACTAGTGGCTGTAAATAATAATCTATAAATTGAGATACATTGGACGTGAGTGATTGTATTCCAGAAATAATAGGACGACCGGGGGGTGTGTAAGATCTTTATGAATTTTAGGAATAAAGTAAAATAGAGGTATACGTGGGTGCAAATTATTTAAAAAGTCAAACTCATCCTGCGTGATGGCTTGATTGGCAAGTCCCGTATCTAAAAGGGTAACTAATTCAGAGTGATAGATGTCCGTTGGATCACTGGCAAGGGGGAGGTAAGTAGTAGTGTCACCAAGAAGGCTTCCTGATTCTTGGACATAATAATTACTGTCCATCACTACTACTCCCCCACCCTTGTCGGCTGGTTTGATAACAATCAAATCGTTACTGGTCAGTGACTTTACAGCCAGTTTTTCCTCTTGATTGAGGTTGTCATGTTTGATTTTAAAGGTACGACTTGATTGTTCCAGATCTCTAGAAACCATCTCTACGAAGGTGTTCACAAAGTGGCCTTGGACAAACTTGGGATTAAAAGTGGACTGTTTTTTAAATGGAGTAGATTTATATACATTACTCACTCCTACAGATTCAATCTGGTTACTGATGGCGTCTTTGGCGAAATACTTTTTTAAGGCCAACTTTCTGGCAAACTTCTGCTCATCAATAAACAGATTGAAGCTGTTGGGCCCACATACAGGGGCGAATGTAAGGCCCTTACCCAAGACTCTCTTTTCCATATTGTTTGGGGAATATTTGCTAATGTTAAATATATTTTGACACATTTCTCTGCTATCAGATCTTACGTTGCATCTCTTATTCCTACCTCCTCTTCTCCCCCTGAATCGTTTTTTCTTTTCTTGTGGATGTTCACATGAAGCATTGAATCTAAAGGAGGTTTTAAAACTTTTGTCATTTTCACCTCTGGAAATATATGATCCCTCTCCTTCCTCCACTCTAAAAAAGAGAAGGCTGGTTTGTTGCTTTGGGAGGGGAGAGGTTGATATATACTTCCTTCTGCCTCTACTTCAATCTCATCTGTAGAGAGAACCTATTTAACCTATTTAAAGTTCCTCTCCAAACTAATGTAAATCTAATTTAGTTTGAATGGATGTCCTTGCAACAAAACACCAGTTTCGCTTTATGGTTAGCTGAATGAGCAGAAAGTGTAGTACAGTATAAAGAGAAGCCAATAACAGCCATGCAAAAGAAAACCAGTTAATACTCATTGTAGCTTCTTAGTATGTCTTGATAATCATTTTATTTAGTTTGCATAGCTAATTTATCATTTTATTCTTAATTTATCTGTAGATTTTTCGCATTAATTCTAAGATTGTTTACATTTGTGTGTATGAATTCCATTTTAGACTGTTGCATCTGAGGTCTCCAAAATGACTTTGCTCCTCTCCATAATACATGCTTACCCATCCAATATTCACTCTTTAAAATTCCTAATATAAATACTTTTTACAGTTTAATCTATAATGCAAAAAAGTAATAAAAGTATATTGCTTTTATAATATGTGGATAGCTTGAATGTTGATATGATCTTGTGAAGGTGACTTTCGTTTGACGAATTGTGTTACTAAAGTAGAAACTAAATGAAATGATGAATTTCTGCTTCTATAACTCCTGTTGCAGAATGTCAGGGAAAGCATATATATCTCTATCACGTCTTACCAGATATTAGAGCTACTGTCAGCTGTTCTCATAGTATCATATGCCAGAAAGAACAATTGCGCTTTAAGCGAATGTGACCTTATAGAGCAAGAGGAGCTGTAAATTACTTGTCCCTTAACCAGACCCTCATTTATTTTAGTTTATGTCCACTACAAGCACAGATACAAGTGAGGAGTATAGGTTTTAGCAATTTATGTATTTCTTTTCATGCTTTGCTCTTTGATTTAATGCCTGATACAGTATTTGTGGCAATATATTACAGCCTGGCTTTAACAGTGAAACAGTTTTGTACATGTTTTACAGTGTAAATATTCCCTCTGTGATTATAGAATTGGTGAATTATTTATCACATTACAACAGGAAACCCAGACACTGCTTAAAATATAGCAATAAATCATTATTTAGCAGTAGAAGACTCTCCAGAACAAATAAGGCTTGGGATGTGACATATGAATACCACAAATAGCTTTTTTCATGCTTACTGACTTAGTAAGGAAAACTTGAGCTACATAGAATACTAATTTGCTGTTAAAAAAAACTTAGTTTACAAAATAAGTCTAGAGTTGAGAACTCTGGGAGAATTAACAAAAATAGTTTGTATTTATAAAGCACATATTAATTCCAAAGTATATTCCCTTGTTCCCACTAAAGACCCATAAGCAGCCACCTGCCAAATTGAATAGTCAGAATATCTGGTACATTTTCCAAATTTTAAATGGGCCTTGTTCCAGTAATGGAGTGAAAATTAGTGTAAAAAGCGCTAGTTCAACTTAGATGAAAGTGTCAATTTTGGGGATCGTGATAAATGTGTACATATACTGTAAATAATAACTGTACCATAAAATGAACAGAGGAATACTACAATATAATATGTCCAATTCCATTTTAGTCCATATGCTGCCTAAAAAGGCTGGCTGGTTTTCTTGGGAAACCAGATTGTGGAAACTTAGAAAAAAAGAGGACTTTTATGGCGCCTAGACAGATAATGCATATAATGAAGACTCTGAAATCAAACCCATCCAGGTGCATATCCTTTGAAAATAAGCCCTGAAATCAGAGCTGATTTTCAAAGGATATTCATCTGGATGGGTTTGATTTCACAGAGTATTCAATATATGTATTAACTGTCCAAGCAATATCACAAGAGAAGCTGCACACCATGAAAAACAATCAAAATACTTGGTGATACCGGTGCTCCTGGTTCAGGGATATCTGCCTGGAACATCCAACATAGGAGAAAGTAGAAAGATCCAGGACAACTTCGTATTTCTTTAGAAAAATTTATTCAGCACAAAAACACAACGTTTCATCTCTCCTAGGGGACTTTATCAAGTGACTGGCTTGCAGAGACTACAAAAATGTCCAGTATAAATAGCCACACACACCCAGATGAAAACAATAAAAACACCACTAATTACCCCCCAGTATTCACATGATTGTCAGCAGACTTGATCCTCCATGCAATGTGTGCTCCGGTCCGGTCGCGCTGACGTCATCACTTGGTTCCCTCGCGTCGACGTCATCAGCAGGTCCCTCTGCATGGTGCGTTCCGGCTGCCTGAGCAGGCATAGGGTCTTGTTGACGTGCTCCCTCTGTTCCTCCTCTGAGAGTTTGTCCCACGTAGTCTCGCGATATTTTGGGAATATGGTGATGTCATCAGTGACAGGCATGAAACTTCTCATGTCTCCCTAGCTGGATGATGTTGTTTCTTCACACATGCGCAGTGCATCCGCATTTCTGTGAGGCTTTGATACCAGGGGGAAAAGAGCTTATTCTAGCTCGTGGATAAAACTCCAGATCTGGGTGGAATAATGAAGAAAGGAGAGAGTTTATTCAATGTGAATACATCAATAAATGTTACGCCGATGCTCGCCACAAACCGGGACCGGACCGCGGGGCTGAGGTGGGGTTATATAATCACCGACCTGAGTCCACGCAGACTGATCCGGAGTGCGCAGTTCGTAGTCGTACATCGCAGGGTCAGGATTGGAGAAGGCAGCATCGTCGTTATGGAAGCAGGAGTTCGGCAACAGGTAGTCAGGATTTCCCCGCTTCAGCTTAGGAGCGTGAACGCGGGGGTGGCTTCTGCGCGAGGAGCGGCCTCGGCCCATGACGCCGATCTCAGCAGGAGGAGACAGCAGGCTGGCCGAAGTTCACCGCAGGGCAGCGTCGGGTAGAACCAACGCTTCAGCGCAGAAGTCCAAGGCAGGTCACTGCAAGAGGATCGCAGCAAGCCGCAGGAAAGGAAGGGTAGCCACTGCTAGGAGGGAATGCAGCAGGTACCGGTGCTGGCAACACGCTTCAGCACAGACGTCCCGGGTAGGCCACTGCAGGAGAATAGCAGCAGGCCAGTGCTGGCATCAACGCTTCAGCACAGACGTCCAGGGCAGGCAACTGCAAGGAGATAGCAGCAGGCCGCAGGAAAGGAAGGGTAGCCACTGCTAGGAGGGAATGCAGCAGGTACCGGTGCTGGCAACACGCTTCAGCACAGACGTCCAGGATAGGCCACTACAGGAGAATAGCGGCAGGCCACAGGACAGGAAGGGTAGCTACTGCTAGGAGGGAATGCAGCAGTACCAGTGCTGGCATCAACGCTTCAGCACAGACGTCCAGGGTAGGCCACTGCAAGGAGATAGCAGCAGGCCAGTGCTGGCAACAACGCTTCAGCACAGACGTCCAGGACCAGGCCTCTGGATACTCAGGAACTTGGAAGGTAAGAACGCTAGGAGAGAGGCCTGGGGTGGTTTGTGGCAGAGTCAGTAACATAGAGATATGAATAGTTATGCTCGGCGCTGGTTCAGAGCCAACGCCTAGAATATAAAGGGCGGAGATCCAATCACAGGAGGAGGGTGTGTGAGAATTCCTCCAATGAAGTAGCACAGGGCAAAAGCTGCAATGAGAGGCAGCACCTGTGCCATAGATTGCCAGAGGAAGCCAGCAACTGCACAGGTCTGCAAGGCAAAAGTCAAAGCCAGTAGTGGATTCCTTACAGTACCCCCCCCTTCAGGTGAGACCTCCGGACGAACAAGATCCATCACAGATTTGGGGGACATGGAATTGTTCCTAAACCTCCTTAGGCGAGAGGTGGCGTTGAAAGCCCATAGTTTGTTGGGATTCCTTACAGTACCCCCACCACTGGGTGAGAAGCCTGGGTGAACAGGACCATTCATAGGTCTGGGAGACATTGAGTTGTTCCTGAAGTGTCTCCGGCGAGAATTAGGTCCACAATCCAGATGTACATTGGCGAGTGCCATGAAAGACAGCGGTGGTACTGCAGTTCTTGGTACATGGACAATGGGACCTGAGGGCTCCGGAATGGGAACATCGGAAGGACAGTAGCCAGGTGTCCGGTGCATAGTAATAGTCCAAGAGTACGGGACACAGGACACAGATTGTCGGACAAAAATGGCAGAGGGACCTTCAGAGAAGGCAATGTCTTTGGTGAAATCAGCACGGAGGAAGTTGCGAGAGTCTTTAGCTTCCAAGGAATTCCGGGTGGTGGTTAGCAAGGGAATGGGGCGGGAGGGTTCACTACACACTATTGCAGCGGTACTTTTGATACCAAGCAGGGTTGCTATCCCAAGCAATTTGCGAGAGTCTGTAGCAGTGTGTATGCAACTCTTGGTCATGGTACTGGCAGTTGAAGAAGGATCCGCTTCCTTTGGTTTGTGATCTTTAGAGAGAATGAAATCCGAATTTGTGGCTTTGGCGAAGGACATAATAAGCATGTCTATACCCATAGTGGAACCATAGAGAACAGGAACGGACGCTTCAGGTAAAGCGACGAGGTCCAGTAAGGGTGTCTTCGTCTTAGGGAGAGGCCAATTGCCATACAGAATGGGCACTTTGGGCACCGCACAGAGACCTGCGAGTAAGGAGTCTGTTTGAAAGGTGAGAAAACAGATTTTATCCAAAAAACAAGGCAGGCGGTTACGCGGTGCATCAACCTTAGGGAAAAAAGTCTTGGGGTTAAAGCTGGGTGCCTCCAACACAGAGAAAGAAGACAGAGAACTAGAGCTTGGCTTCGGAGTGGAGGTCCCAGGTACCCAGGTCTCACATGATACTGTGGGAGAAGCAATGCAAATTGTTACTGTTTTAAACATAGGGTCTTTAACATCGGTAGCTCCAGGCACCTTTTTGAGAGGTAACCCTAGTTTTGGGACAGGACAGTCAATAGCAAGTACCCCAAGTATTGTGGAAGACACAGAGAAAAATAAGTCCATTTTAAAGACGGGATCTTCTGAAAAAAGGGAACGTTCCAAATGCGATACCCCTGAGTTCGTGGTAGTAGACATACAGTCAGTAGTGGATACCCCGAATACTGTGGGCGAATCAGCGTAAAACAGTATTATTACAGGAATGGGCATCCCAGACTTTAAGTCATTTTTAATCATCCCGGAGGCTGTGGCATGATCCGTGAGAGAAACTGGGGTAAACTCTCCAACAGACACAAGGGATATCTTGCTTGTTACAGAATTGGGTCCCTGAGAATCCCTAGTGAGGGCATCAGACTCCATGGGAGACTTAGTGACAGGGGTTTTGGAACTGATTAAAGGAATTGCAGGTATCACAGATTTAATAGGAGAAATACCTTGCAAAACAGAAATTTTAGTAAAGGTGATAGGCATCACAGATAGGACAGACAGAAGTAAGCTAGGCAAGGTTGCTTCTATAACAGAAGATTTGGCAGCGGCAAAGCTTAACTCAGCGGCTGCTGGAGAACTTTTAACTACAGTGAGAAGGGACTGCAGATTTACAAAGTCAGGGATAAAGGGAGTCTCAAACTTGAAAGCCTGATCCTTCAAAAAGAAGGGCCCTAACTTTAATGGTACTGAGGGAGCAACAGCAGATACGCTGATCTCAGTAGGGGTCACTTGGAAAGGAGCATAATATATACTGTTCGCTTTAAACCCTAGGATTTGAGAAGAGGAGAACTCAGACAGTGCAAGTGGGGTAACCACGCCTGTGCTGGTCTCTGAAGTGGGTATTTGGGAAGGAGTGTCTGGGACATCAGAAACGACAACAGATTCCACGAAAAGGGGTCTATGCTCAGAAGCAGGGGTCTCAGCTCTCTGAGTGACAGACGGGGTGAGTGAAATACCTAGGAGTAGGGATTCTGCGAACAGGTTTAGAGAAACAAACGGCTCCAGAGTACTTTTTACTGGAGCCAGTATTATTGCCGAAAGTTCAGGGGGCATAACCCCGAGAATTTTAGCCGAGTCAGAGGACAAAAGGGGTTGATCCTCTGAGGCTAAGGAGGTATCCCTGACTGACGAACTAAAGGGATCTACCAAGGAAGATTCACAGGGCTGACCTGCAGGGGTTAACATAGGAAAAACCCCAAGGGTTAAATTACTCTGTACCTGAGAATCAGAGCAATAGAAGCTAGTCTCCGAGAGTGGGGTCATAGGGGGTTCTGCCTCTTGCCCTAGGGACCTATCATTAGACTGCGGAATACTAGGGTTAACAGTAGGAACCTCACAGAGCAGACTAGCAGGGGTTAATACAGAAAAAACCTCGGAAACAGAGCTTAGAATTTTTGGTTTAGGAAAAGAGGGCAAACAGGACTCATTCTCTGGTGCTAGGGAAGACACACTGACCTGGGGACTGCAGGGATTTACAGTGGGGAACGCATAAGCCTGACTAGCAGGGGTTAAGACCGAAATAACCTCAGGGACAGAACTTAGGGAGGTTAACTCAGGATTAGGGAGCGTGGCAGCTTCTTCCTTAGCGGGCAGCGACAGAGAAATGGTTTGACCATTCTTAGGAGAGAGAGGTAACCCCACAGGTTTAGTAACAGGACTGGTAGCACAGAGAATCTGCCAAGCAGCAGCATAGCTGGCAAGGAGGGGATCCTGTTCTATTATGTGAGTGTCTAGTGTTGAGGAAAATACATGGAGTGTATCTTGAGACTGAGCCAACATGAGGAGGGCGCTCTGTTCTACTAGATGAATGTCCAGTGATGAGGCCAGGGCATAGATTGCCTCTTGGGCGTCGGCCAGTTCCAAAGGGTACACGTTATCCCAGGTTAAAGGGGAATCAGGAGAGCGAATACAAGCAGCTAGAGACTGTTTTAAGTTCAGGATGCAGTAAGCCTTAATAAAGAGATCACAACGGCATTGTCTTTGCAAAGGGGTTAAACCTTCATACGTCCACAGTTCATCAACCAGGGGTAGTACTTCACACAAATACTGGCCTTCATAGTGGGACTGATACGCAGGACGGGACATAACTTCAGTTGGAAAATTGCCATCCCCCGCCACGGCGCGGTCCGGTTTTAACGGGCCGAGCATACTGTTACGCCGATGCTCGCCACAAACCGGGACCGGACCGCGGGGCTGAGGTGGGGTTATATAATCACCGACCTGAGTCCACGCAGACTGATCCGGAGTGCGCAGTTCGTAGTCGTACATCGCAGGGTCAGGATTGGAGAAGGCAGCATCGTCGTTATGGAAGCAGGAGTTCGGCAACAGGTAGTCAGGATTTCCCCGCTTCAGCTTAGGAGCGTGAGCGCGGGGGTGGCTTCTGCGCGAGGAGCGGCCTCGGCCCATGACGCCGATCTCAGCAGGAGGAGACAGCAGGCTGGCCGAAGTTCACCGCAGGGCAGCGTCGGGTAGAACCAACGCTTCAGCGCAGAAGTCCAAGGCAGGTCACTGCAAGAGGATCGCAGCAAGCCGCAGGAAAGGAAGGGTAGCCACTGCTAGGAGGGAATGCAGCAGGTACCGGTGCTGGCAACACGCTTCAGCACAGACGTCCCGGGTAGGCCACTGCAGGAGAATAGCAGCAGGCCAGTGCTGGCATCAACGCTTCAGCACAGACGTCCAGGGCAGGCAACTGCAAGGAGATAGCAGCAGGCCGCAGGAAAGGAAGGGTAGCCACTGCTAGGAGGGAATGCAGCAGGTACCGGTGCTGGCAACACGCTTCAGCACAGACGTCCAGGATAGGCCACTACAGGAGAATAGCGGCAGGCCACAGGACAGGAAGGGTAGCTACTGCTAGGAGGGAATGCAGCAGTACCAGTGCTGGCATCAACGCTTCAGCACAGACGTCCAGGGTAGGCCACTGCAAGGAGATAGCAGCAGGCCAGTGCTGGCAACAACGCTTCAGCACAGACGTCCAGGACCAGGCCTCTGGATACTCAGGAACTTGGAAGGTAAGAACGCTAGGAGAGAGGCCTGGGGTGGTTTGTGGCAGAGTCAGTAACATAGAGATATGAATAGTTATGCTCGGCGCTGGTTCAGAGCCAACGCCTAGAATATAAAGGGCGGAGATCCAATCACAGGAGGAGGGTGTGTGAGAATTCCTCCAATGAAGTAGCACAGGGCAAAAGCTGCAATGAGAGGCAGCACCTGTGCCATAGATTGCCAGAGGAAGCCAGCAACTGCACAGGTCTGCAAGGCAAAAGTCAAAGCCAGTAGTGGATTCCTTACAATAAAGTGCCACTATACCCTAAAATAAAAGATTTAAAATATGGATTCTTTCTTTCTTGATTTTTGGTTGTTCAAGAACAGCAGCAACAGCAAGAGTAAGTATATACTGTAGAAGAGAAAATTCACATTAGATCTTAGCGACTGTTGAGAAAACATTTAAGGGAAAATAGTCATTAAGAACAGCTTATAGATTTTTTTACATACCTAGATAGGCTCCCGACCCCAGTTCGGTTTACCAATAACTGGAGTCCCACCCAGATATCATTTTTAGATGTACTCATCACTTATGATGGGCACAGTCTTAATAGAGACCTTTATCGAAAACCTACAGGTCGCAATGCAACACTTCACGCATCAAGCTTCCATCCAGAACCTGTTAAGGCAATGTTGCCGTTCTCTCACAAAATTAGGGCTACTAAGATTGTCAACAGACCTGGTAAACTAAAAGAGACATTAACAGATATCAAACAGAGGTTTGTCTCACGTGGGCACAAACCTTCTGATATTGATAAAGCACTAAATAAGGAGGTTCAAGCGGTGAAACGTGATACAGGAACAGAAAGGATCAACATAGTCAGCAAGTATACTACAGCTAGTAAACAAATTAAAAACAGTATTTATAAATACTGGAGGGTTCTTCAAACTGATGCCTTAATAAGCCCTTTATGCAGTGAACCCCCACGATTTGCGTATCAGAGAGGGCAAAATTGAAAAGACATGCTCATTAGAGCAAGTGATGATAAATATTTTGCAGCACCACACTTTCTAAGTGTGCAAAAACCAGGATGTCATAAGTGCTTTGGATGCTCAGTCTGCAATAGTCTTACCACAGGAGATACTTTTTGTCACCCACGTAGTGGCCAAAAATACAAAATTCATAGTAGAAATACATGTGTTTCCACGAATATCATTTACGTCATTAAGTGTCCTTGTGGGTTGCTTTATGTAGGAAAAACGAGCCGTATGCTTAAGACAAGGTTCATAGAGCATCGCAGTAAAATTAACAGTAAGAAGGAAGAGACTGTATTGATTACACATTGTACAGATCATAACCATACAGTAGCTTCTATGAAGATAATGGGGATAGAATCAGTAGTTACATCTACCCCAGGTTCAGAGAGGGACGTAGCATGGCTTCAGAGAGAAGCTTTCTGGACGTATACACTTGACACAGTCTCCCCCAGGGGACTTAATGACTATTTGTCCCTTAATTGTTTTCTCAATAGTCGCTAAGATCTAATGTGAATTTTCTCTTCTACAGTATATACTTACTCTTGCTGTTGCTGCTGTTCTTGAACAACCAAAAATCAAGAAAGAAAGAATCCATATTTTAAATCTTTTATTTTAGGGTATAGTGGCACTTTATTGATGTATTCACATTGAATAAACTCTCTCCTTTCTTCATTATTCCACCCAGATCTGGAGTTTTATCCACGAGCTAGAATAAGCTCTTTTCCCCCTGGTATCAAAGCCTCACAGAAATGCGGATGCACTGCGCATGTGTGAAGAAACGGCATCACCAGCTAGGGAGACAGAGAAGTTTCATGCCTGTCACTGATGACATCACCATATTCCCAAAATATCGCGAGACTACGTGGGACAAACTCTCAGAGGAGGAACAGAGGGAGCACGTCAACAAGACCCTATGCCTGTTCAGGCAGCCGGAACGCACCATGCAGAGGGACCTGCTGATGACGTCGACGCGAGGGAAACAAGTGATGACGTCAGCGCGACCGGACCGGAGCACACATTGCATGGAGGATCAAGTCTGCTGACAATCATGTGAATACTGGGGGGTAATTAGTGGTGTTTTAATTGTTTTCATCTGGGTGTGTGTGGCTATTTATACTGGACATTTTTGTAGTCTCTGCAAGCCAGTCACTTGATAAAGTCCCCTAGGAGAGATGAAACGTTGTGTTTTTGTGCTGAATAAATTTTTCTAAAGAAATCCGAAGTTGCCCTGGATCTTTCTACTTTCTTAACTGTCCAAGTGCCATAAAGTCCTCTTTTTCTCAGTGCCTTGTTCTAGGATAATCACTGGGCAACTTCCTGCCTATGAGTCACTCAAGAGAAGTGACCCCATAGTCAGAGGTTATTTGAAGCTCCTAAGAAATGATAGAATGTTGAAGGTGAATCTCTTCTTCACTGAATGGTAAGAGAAGTGTGGTAGCGCTCCTTCAGATCCCATCTCTTAAACATTGTTAAAAATAACTCCGCAGTATGGATTGTCACTTCAACCCTTTTCATGTCAACGCAACACATTGCTCTTCATCGCAATACAGACTCCTATGACAACAAAGACGTTAACAACGAGAGTTAAAGCCTGTCAAAGAGAGGACACAGCCTTTCTTTCTGCATTCGGTTTTACTACACTTTTGTACAAATATGTGCTATGTTCTACTTCAACATGTACAGAAAAAGGCAAAAACCGCTGTAGGTCTCCATTGATAGTGGGGTCTGCATCTACATTTTAGACGGTGCTCCACATGCTATTATATTACAAAAAAAAGGAGTGTTAGAGCGCTCATCACCTCACACCAAAAAGTATTTATCAGCAATATGTACTATAAAGTATATCATATTTATTATAGAAAATTGTAAAAAAATATATATTGACAAGAATAGAAATTCTCATATGGCCACATCATCCTAAATGTGCTAAAAGGGAACTAACGTCACTAACCAACTATGCCACCAAATACTCCAAAACAAACTAAAAATACATTAAGAGGTACAAATATAGAGCAAATCGTGTTTTGTACTGTACATTAATAAATACAGTACTCCATATAGTATGACAGTATAGTGGAACAAATGTAAAAAAAAATTATGTAATCGGCGCTCCAATAGACTGGATATAAGGAGACTATAAAGGTGTATAACACACATTAAAGAATGTGATATAAAGTGATCAAAAGGTGTCTTAAAGTGAACTCAAGTGAACAAATTTTCACACATTTGCATTTAACCTTTTCATGTGGACAATATAAATAAAATCAAAACACCATCATTAGTGCAAGTGATACATGTGAAAAAAAAATGTAAAGCAGCTCTCGAAAAACCCTCTTTAGACCGTTCCTATGTCTGTACGAATCTTCTTTTTTTCCAGGTGAGGGGAGCGCAGAGTGTTCACAGCGTGTGAAAAAAATGGAATAGAGAACAAAATAGTGCGTCCAGTGCGGTATGATAAATTTCTAGGTGAATATAATATCAATCCACTCACACATTTATTCTTAGATTTAGAGCATGTTAGAGACTCAATCTTTCTCTAACTGGAGCCCGGATAGGTATGGGTACTAGTATGATCTCTCTCGTAGCAGTATAATGGATCCTCTTGTGTAGCTCAAGGACATATAAATAAAACTCTCATAGTGTGGTATATTCCCAAAATGTATTGTAAATCACAGCATATGAAGGTAAATACACTTACATTTTAACATGAGATCCGGGCATTGTACGAGTGATGAGGGTGTTTGGTGTCTCAATCTCCGGCGCACGTCTCTCCTGAATCCCCACATCACTTCCGGTGACGGCTCGAGTATGGGTGGAAGTAAGTGAAGACGCGCAGATACCGTTTGCCAGCACTCCTTGTCTCGCAGTCAGCCCTGAACGGATAGATTCTACGCGTTTTGCTCACGGCTTCTTCAGGAATCGTATCCTGTCTGTCATTGTCTTGATATTTATAGGCTAATGGCTCTTTGATATAATTGGCTTAGGACCATGTCCAATCAAACGTCTTTTATAAAAAAATTGTGCAAACTGCATATGAATCAATACTACCTGCTATTATACTGTCATTAAATATGCCACTCAATACATAATGGCATACCAAAATACATCTAAATAATAATACATTTAATTATATTTATTTATACGGCGCAACTACACTAAAAGAATAAAATATAATCAAATATATATAAAAGGTGGTCAAATACCTAAATGGAGGAAAGCAGAAGAAAGAATTGTATAAGTAAAATATACATAAAGTATATAGCTAATTAAAAATGCTTAACTTATCGCTGAGAAACCAAGTTACCATTACGTTATAATTATATAAGAGATGCTCCAATATCTATGTCCACATTGAGACCCCCAGGGGCCAATGTGTGCATTTTATGGATCCAGAAGGTTTCGCGTTTGGCTAAATGGTTCAACCTACTAACCCCCCTCCCCCCTCCAATTTAGGGTAACATGTTGTATGCCTTTATATACAAGGTATTTGGGTTCAGATTGGTGGTACAATTTAAAGTGTTTTGATACACTATGGGTGAGCACACCTTTCCTGATGTTTCCCGAGTGTTACAATATTCGGACCCGTAAGGGTCTGGAGGTGCACCCTATATACTGGAGGCTACACCGGCACGCCAGTGTATAGACTACAAATGTAGATTTACAGTTGATATAACTTTCTATGGAAAACACTTCCTTGGTCTGATTAGAACTAAATTTTAATTTCTCAGGATCCTTATGGGTGTACGCTTTGCATATTATACAACCAAAGAAATCTTTCCATTTATCTAGCCAATTTGCAAGGGTTATCTTTTTCCCTTTAAAAGTAGCGGGGGCAAGTATTCCCTTAAGGTTTGGCGCTCTACTTAAGATCACATTCGTTTTTTCTGGTAGATGGTCTTTTAATATACAGTACGGTCGTTTTTCAAGATGTGCCAATGTTTAGATAGGATATTTCTAATTTGCACTACCTCTCTATTGTATTCAGTAATGAATGACATGTTACATTTCCCATCATTCTGTATTTTCTATTCACTCTTTCTGTTTTGGCTAAAGCTTTGCTGATAGTATTTTCCCTATAGTTTCGGTCACGAAACGTGTAAACCAAGATCTCTGATTGTCTCTCATAAATATCATCATCAGTACAGTTACGGACAAAACAAAAAAGATAACCCCTCCAAAAGCGCTAACCTACACTAAAATAATTGGTGCTAACAGTGCTAAAACAATAATGTGCTAAACCAATATTAATTGCTAATGCAACATGAATGAATAACAAAGTGTTTTGAATTAAGCAGCTAGGCGACAATAAAGACAGGTTATTCCAAACCTGATACAAAACAGTGAACAAACAATAATAAAGTCCCCAGCGCTAAAGTTCAAGATACCGTGATCTTTTAAGGCAGTCTCTGGTCTTTAAGATGGTAGTTGGTCTTTGGTATAGATGCTCCAGATGGGATAGTGTCCTTGATGTAGATGGATACACCGTCTGGAATAACAGATAAAAGACACACCTGATTGCGCAGCGTATTTCAGCAATCAGAGCCCTATCTGAGACTGAGAAGAATCCTACTCACATAAAAAACGCCAATATGTTCAGTTGAGAGGATCTGTACTGGCTCCCCTTCTCCTCCACTCCTCACACGAACCCCACGTGGAGACTGCTTACTGGAGGCGACCTCAATCCTCAATGGCGTCAGGGATGATCTCGTTACGGCACCCCCACCGATATGTGACAGGAATGGGCACAATATAGTATAGTATGAAGTGACCTTTATTATCTAAAACACTACAAATATTGATAAAATACACTCACATGGTGCAATAGTGGATCGTATTGCTCAAAATGCCGTCCGCAGCTTGCAATTCCTAATGCCACGACGGAGAGGATCACTGCACACTGACACGCTGTCGACTAGGCGTGTGACGTCAGTGCTGCTGGAAACTCTCCCTGGGATCGGACTACAGATGCTGTGATGGCTCAAAAGACTAAGCTCCTCCTCCCTACGCGTTTCGTGACACGTGGTCACTTCGTCAGGTCCCAGGGAGAGTTTCCAGCAGCACTGACGTCACACGCCTAGTCGACAGCGTGTCAGTGTGCAGTGATCCTCTCCGTCGTGGCATTAGGAATTGCAAGCTGCGGACGGCATTTTGAGCAATACGATCCACTATTGCACCATGTGAGTGTATTTTATCAATATTTATAGTGTTTTAGATAATAAAGGTCACTTCATACTATACTATATTGTGCCCATTCCTGTCACATATCGGTGGGGGTGCCGTAACGAGATCATCCCTGACGCCATTGAGGATTGAGGTCGCCTCCAGTAAGCAGTCTCCACGTGGGGTTCGTGTGAGGAGTGGAGGAGAAGGGGAGCCAGTACAGATCCTCTCAACTGAACATATTGGCGTTTTTTATGTGAGTAGGATTCTTCTCAGTCTCAGATAGGGCTCTGATTGCTGAAATACGCTGCGCAATCAGGTGTGTCTTTTATCTGTTATTCCAGACGGTGTATCCATCTACATCAAGGACACTATCCCATCTGGAGCATCTATACCAAAGACCAACTACCATCTTAAAGACCAGAGACTGCCTTAAAAGATCACGGTATCTTGGACTTTAGCGCTGGGGACTTTATCATCAGTACAGTTACGCTTAATTCAACGCAACTGACCATATAAAATATTTTTAATCCAGTTAGGATCGTGACAGCTTGACTCCAAAATGTAATTATTAGAGTCCACTGATTCCAAAAATTCCAACTCCACTGTACTGATCTTGGAGTTGAACTTTAAATTTAAGACATTAGTGTTGAGAAAAGCCAGAAAAGTATTCAATGAGTCATGATCTCCCTGCCAGATGAATACAATATCATCTATGAAACGGAGCCATAGGACCAGGTCCACAATGAGCTCTGCGTTAGACCAAATGACCTTCTCCTCCCATTGGCCCATTAAGATAATCGCATAACTCGGTCCGAACCTGATCCCTGGCCGTGCCGCATTTCTGTAAATAAAATCCGTCATCGAACTAAAAGTAATAATTTTCTAGTATGAATACTATACAGTCCATTATAATTTAATCTGTTCTTCTTCTAATTCTTTATCCAATTTGTGTTCTTTCCACCGCACCACATCCATCTCTGTGGGCGATGGGCGTATAAAGGGAAGTTACATCTGAAGGGCTTAGTCACAACATATGCCTGGTAATAACATGCGATCACCATGGGTTTCCCCCTGCACCCAATATCGATCGGCAGGGAATAAAAATGCGTTTTAGATACAGGGAGGATACCTATGGTCCCTTTTGAGCCATCATAGGAAGGTCAGCAGGGTTTTGGCGCCGAATTAAAATGTTTGATGCACTATATATATATAGACCCAGTGTGATGCACATTGATATAGGGCTTGATAAAGGACCGCGGGAGGTCCTAAACTTTGCTCCATTTTTTATGTACTTCACCCCTGATGCCTGATTGATGCAATAAACCTTTTTATAATTTGACATCTACCAGAGAGTGCTGCGGGTCTTCTTTCTTGCCTGTTTATCGTTGTCGCTGGATGGTGGTCCCGACTACACCACAAGCACCCTGATCCACAAGATAAGTTATTTGTCCTAGCTTTGCCTAATTAGAGTGCTCTAATTGGGCAAAGCTAGGACAAATAACTTATCTTGTGAATCAGGGTGCTTGTGGTGTAGTCGGGACCACCATCCAGCGACAACGATAAACAGGCAAGAAAGAAGATCCGCAGCACTCTCTGGTAGATGTCAAATTATAAAAAGGTTTATTGCATCAATCAGGCATCAGGGGTGAAGAACAGAAAAAATGGAGCAAAGTTTCAGACCTTCCGGTCATATACTGTATAATGTCTAGAGGTCTATCTTATTTTGTATGTGGAAGTATGTCCACAAGATGTCTATAAATTCTCTCTTCTTCCCTATGCTTGTCTTTTCTTAATCAATATTGCACCTTTGTTGATAGTACTTTTTATTGCCAATCCCTCCATGGACATGGAAGGATTGTGAATTATTTTTCTCTTTTCACTTTATACTGCAGCATATTGATTTTCTTGGTATCGTAAAGTGTTCTAAAAAAACTGCTATTTGTAGACTTTTGGAAGATCTGATTTTTTGCAATGCCAACCAGCTGTCTTAATTATATCTCTTTTTTTTCTTTCTTTTCTATTTTGACTTCTGTTTTTGTAGGATATTTATTTTCTTGCCTACTTTATACTGGAAGGGATAAAAGCTCATGCATATGGGATATTCGAAGCAAGAGAGACCGTCTGGTAACTCTTGGTATACACACCAATAAGCTTGATAAGCCTGGGTATTGATGAATAAGTGGAGCATATAGAAACAAGCCTGATGGAGATATGGGTGTAGTACTGTGTGCAGTCCTGTCCCAGTGTATGGTGATCGGCTGCAGTTGCACAGCAAAACGGATGGAGTGAGTACTCACAATAGCCCGTCCCCTCTTCTCCTGGCTGGATGTTCACTTCCAACAGTGAATGACGTCCTTCCGTTGCGCGGCCATGATCCGGATGTAAACAAGAAGAAGAAAGATCGATGCATCGATCTTTCTTCTTCTCATATGGGATATTCATTTAAAAAAACATATATGTCTCAGAGAAACTGGAATTTCCACGTGAATGAACCATATTCTTGGAGTAAAAGCACTATCAGTTGAAGTGTGAGATCCTATTTTAAGACATTATTGTGACATTGAACTAGTCACATTGGCCCATATTTACTAAGCTATGCTATGCCATAAAACACCACCCAGCACTGAAAGACACATTGCAATCTTAAACGCGAAAGGCAAGGAATCTGCGCTCGTGCTGTCCTATATTTTCAATCAGAAGAATCCCCTTGCAGCTGTGTATGTTGGAGCAACTCCCCAAACGCTCCTAAATTGAGGTCCTCTAAAATGGGTCTCAAAAAGTCAAGAAAAATAAATGCACATTTTCTTTTTCCACACATTACAATCTTATTCACTTGAATGGGCTGTAAACGGCCTCTGCTGTCAGAATGTGTCATGACTAAACACTGCTTAGTTAATATGGGCCTTTATCGCCACTCTGCTCAGACATTATAGATGATTGCCAAGTTTCTTACTTAATCCTTAAACATAAATCTCTATTTCATCGTGACCGCAACTGTTCATTTGCAAGTTTATTTGCACGCAACACAGGCATGGACAGAAATCATGTTCGCTTCTTCCACTTACCAAGTTGGTTGGTGATCCCATGAAACAGCTGGCCAAGCTAAAGATCGCCTGTCTGCTTTGTTCAATTTACTTTTTAGAAGACCGAAGACCATGCCACCTTCCAGGATGTGTCTGCAAATTTCAGAAACGGAAAAGCAGCAGCAGTTACAGAAGTATAAATGTAGCATAGCTAGAAAGATATACCCTGCAACAATGTTAGATTGCAAAAATGAAATTCATGCATTATATGGCATTTTTATATCTAGGGTTTCTTTTTTAGCCACTCAAGCAAGACTCAGAGCTAATTTTTTCATTCTGATTCTTGAGTAGATTCCACTTTTTTTTTATTCAAATATTTTATACATGTAATTTGAAAATATATCCTGAAAGACACAGAGACACATTGATATGCCTTCAGATGACAAGAGAAAAACTGGTGCAAAGGAATTGTATATGATTTATTCAAGAAAAAACAAATCAGAGTGGATTTTCAGAGTGACCAAGATTAAGTGGTAGCTTGGAGGGCTGTGTGATGGGACATGTCATATGTGATGTCATCAGTTATCTAATTTGTGATGTCATATGTTATTATATCATTTGTGAATTGTTTCCAAACATAGACATAAACCTGCTCCTTGATCTCAGGACCCATCATGCAAAACGTGATTACGATATCTTAAGAGGTGTCTGTGGCGGGGAAGGGGTTAACCAGGCTTATAATAAAGGTCAAGCCCACTTCGTTACCCATGACCTGTGTTTTGGGGTCCTAGAGTGTCAGCTCTTGGGCCGGGCATTGTGTATGCATTACTGTGACTGTGTGCAAAATATGAGACAACTGCCATTTTTGTGTTTTACCCCTTTTCCAGAGGTGCTGGGACCGGGAGATTTTCAGGAGGTAAGTTTCAGGGTGGGTTTGCTGGAGAAAGGCGTTACAGATTGTGGCTACTGTATGTATCGGGGTTCTCAAGTTGTGAGTTACCCCAGAAATGTATCTGGGAATCAAGAGAGATTCTCGGAAACATAGAAGCCCGGGGCTCCGGGCAGACCCCATCCTGAAAACGTTCTTGCGACTCACCTCTAGGACGTCCTGCTTCAGCATAATCCAGGAAAAGGTAAAATGAGGCACAGGGTTCCCTAGTATAAGGGAGGCAGCCCAAGTAATGCCCACGTACTCTGAATCCAGGATAGGGGTTCAGGGGGGAAATCATATCATGTGTTAAATGTATGAATTATGGTAGCACCCGCTCAGGATAAAGCTGAGAGTTTATTGGGGGGTAAGGAAAATGTTTAATTCATGTTAGAATAAAACTGTGTAAACTAGGTTTTAAAGTATAGCAGGGATGGGCCTGTAATTGTAGCAACAGTTAAGGTTTTCACTCTCACCCTATCAGACTTAGTGCATGTTAATACAGAATTGTAGAAAAGTATAGGTTATTGAAATCAGTATATTTTTAAGCAGCAGTGTTTTAAGATATGGTTAACCTTTATGCATTAAATTAGACAGGATCTTTAGCCAGCAAAGACCCAGTGGGGACTTATGGCTGACAGATGAAAGAGACATTTGTCCCAGAGGTGCGATCTGTTGTGTTAGCAGGAAAGGCTAAATAAGCACCCATATTTGCAGCTTCAAAGAGTCGGTTCAAAAGCGAAGCACTAGAAGTGTGACTCCTTTTGTTAGAAGGAAGGGCTAGATGAAACACTGATGTCCTTACATCAAAAGGAGCCATTTGGCCACGCTAGACTGATTGGCATTCCTTAAGAAAGCAGGATGCTATGTGGTATATGGCCAGGGGCGTGGCTACAGAAGGTATGAAAGTGAATGACCTTACTAAATATGAGAATTTCATGAGACGTCCTCTGCACAATGTGATAAAAATTACATGTGTGTATCGGTGGAACCAAGTCGCAAATGATGGTTACAGACACGTGAGGTCTAGCAAGTCCTAAGAGACAGATATTAATATTTCTCTTAATTTTAGGAGGACCCGGTTATATTTAGTATCATTGGGACCGGCATGCGTGCCGGAATGTATTAATATGTCTCACATGTCAGGGAGTATTACAGAACTGAAGTCATGAGTACATTTAGATATGAACAGCCGTTTTTAAACGTCATTTGGGGGAGGAGTTTTACTCTGGGGTAAGACTGTCAATCTCACCACTGATTTACAACAGGGAGGCTTTATGTCTCCAGGGATGTAGGCTTGGCTAGATATGCTAAGTAGCAAGTGGCCAGGGGGGGGAAGATGACATTTTTGTTGCACATGCTCAGGTGTGATACTGAGGCTTTGTGCCAGTTTTTGGAGTGCCTTGCTATAGGTGGGATAACTGATTCCCACGCAGTGATTCGCTGCAGACTGAAAGGATGGCCTTTTGGAGTTTTTAAAAGTTTGTGCAGTCAGTGGGGAGGTTAGTTCCATCTAAGTTCCATCTAAGAGTTCCATCAGTTCTATCATGTAAAGAGATTCATCAGTTCCATCTTGTGTGATTCACCTGAGATTTAGTTCCATTTGAGAAGTTCCAGCTCTGAGTAAATCGTCTAAATTTCTCAGAGGATAAGTGACCAGAATCCAACAGCAAGAGGCTACAGGAATGAAAAGTGGCCGGGATTATTTTGCTGTGTGTTTGCAACAGAGAAAGATTAGTTTTGTTACCCCAGTTTCCAAAGTAAGTGTGTCTTTTTCCTGTATTTTGTGTAACATAGTTGTGTACGTTCTTTAAGTGAATAAATACAATTTATTTTATCTCTCTGCTTGCTCAATCAATGATCCCGGTAATTAAGGCGTTAATAAGCTTGGTCTACCGTGACAGTGTCCAAATGCTTAGCAAACAGACTAACAACTTTCCAGAATATATAGTTGATTTGATCAATCTAGTGGTACTGGTATACTTTTGCTACTCTTATCCAGCCAAGAGCCTCTGATAACCTCTTCCCCTAACACATGAAGTATGGGCATAAAATACTCCCAAAAAATGTACTATACAAGACCAACACGGCATAAAATACTCCCAAAAAATGTACTATACAAGACCAACACCTTTAGTCACTGCAACTATTATAGACATAAATCTATAAGCATATAATTGTGACCACACACTTACAGTATGTAAACTTTGTTACATGGGGCTATAAGCTTTAATCAAAATGTAATATTGCCCGGCTTATCACTGAAAGAATTTCATTGTCAGTATAAAAAATAAATAAATAGAGCTAAACAAACTAATAGCAGTGTTTAGCAGGTTAAATATAGGTAATTGATTTTGTTAAGTAAAAGGCAAGTACAGTATATGATTCTTTAGATATTCACTTATACATTTCATGTTTCCATTATAATCAGATACATTGGAATGTTTTTTAGATTTTTTTTCTTCACTTATCTCTTTCACAATAAGACTGTTTCAATATCTTATATAGTATATGTAGACTCCTTTCCCCCGTGTCTGGGGAAGAACTACCAGTACTGCTATTACCTGATGGCTGCCAGGAGTCCTGAGCCTCCGCCACTGGGAGCCTGGGGTGATATCTCGTTCGTCTCGGTGCAGCGCCTCCACCTGTGAGCGATCCCAACGTGGTGGGATAAGCCCCTCACAGGAACAATACCAGTAATACACACTTGGGTATATAATAACAAACTTTACTGAACACTCAATAAACAGTACCCTGTACCACACAGTATGATATGCCCAACCTAGTACCACCAGTGAGTGTCCCCAAAGTACATACTGTAGGGTGCTTGGCACCAATACACTGATGTCCTTTCCCCCCCAATGTCAGGGCCCACCCAAAAGTGTAGGAGATAGCGCTATCCCATGTAATGTTGGTGCACTTGTTCAGGTACCTGGCCGGGGCACCAGCACTCGGGTACTGCAGATTTACAAAGGGGGTCCGTCTGATCCAACGTTGTCGTCATCAGCGATGTCTTCCTCCTCCACGTGGGGTGAACTGCTGCTGGATGTTATCACCATAAAGAGTCTCTTATAATGAAGATGGTCTGGTCCCAGATCACAGGCCGCAATCACCGCGTGGCGTCTCACCGGTGCTATAAACAGCTACTGGGGAAAGGTCCCTAGCTATGGGATTTCCCTGTAGCAGCCACAACCTATTGTGAGTTGGGGCCTATCTGGGGCTTAAGGGGGAAGATCTGGCCTAGTCCAGGAGAGCACTGCTCCCTGGACACTACCTGCTCTGTTGAGGTCCCTCTTCTGACTGGCGTGGTCTCCTGAGCATGCCAAATGTATCTTCTTGCCAGTCAGAGAACCCGGCAGCCCTTTGGCTCCTGCCGTGCATGTGTCTCTGCTCCCAGAGGCTCATGGGAGTTGTAGTCCCCCTGCGGAGCTATTGGTGTAATGACCTCCGCTTGCAATGCCTCCTGCGCATGCGCGAGGTGTAGTAAGATGGCCACCGCAACGTGGGAGCCTACTGCACATGCGCAACTGCTTCTGCGCATGCGCGGCAAAACAATGATGGCGCCCTTCCCGGCGTCTTGCCGAGGAGCTCTGGCGACCCAGTCACCCCTCTACTTTCCCTGCAGCCGTCCCCCTCACACAGCCTGGAGGTAAGAGGGGGACCTGGCTACATATATAATCGCAAAATGTTAATCCATATTTTTTCTTCTGTTGATACATTGTGTATAGCTTAGCTTCCGGCCGCTATTCTTCTGTTGGGCCCCCAGAATGTAAGTCCTGTTAGGTACAGGCAAGGTGAGGGGTTAACTCTCTCGTGAAAGCCTACTTTGCTATTGCAGCCTGGATGCAGGTTACTGTATCCAGGGGCGGGCCTAGCAACAACCAGAGTGTCATCCTGGGGGAGGATACTGGTTGGGTCACATGCAGTTAATGTGATGCCTATCAGAATCAGACCTACCCTGTTATGGGGCAGGGTTAAAAGCCCAACCCCCGGGTATTTACTGACACTCTCCAAGAAGTCGGGGCTCTCTTCCCTCCCTCTGAGTGGGAAACATCTACCCTCTATCCCATCAGGGGATACAGGAGGAGCCTACATGGGTGTCAAGCCCTGGAGGTGCCCTTCAGAGGAATGTGAAGCATGCAGTGACTGCTGGAAATGCAATAAACCTCTGTTAAACCTAAGCCTGTGTGGTTAACTGTCTGAATCAACTAAGAAGTGTCAGCATGGACCATCCTGGTCATCGCAGGATCCTAGCTGGCTGGAGGCACTGTCTACAGAGATGAATCACCCTGAAAACCTGCCCTGATATCTCCCCACACCGCTGCAGAGCACTGAGAGTCTTCTGTTCCAGCCAAACAAGTATGCACCGCACCAGCAATACCAGGTAGCCAGATGATCTCACTTAGGTTGGGGGAACAGGTGCTACATGTGTAACATCATTATGCTTTCCAACATTATCAGCAAGACAGATACAGTAAAAGGGAAAGAGCAAAAGGTACTAGATAATATCAGAATTACACAGTACGCAGAGAAAAAGAAACGTGTTAATTTCTTAACGGATCCAAGCAAGTAAAACATTTTGCATGGAGAATAATGGAATCTTTCTAGGCAAGCCAATTGCATTGAGAAGTTGTTTATTTCGGTATTTTGTCCCCACTATGTGAGATTGACCTATTAATGCGCTGGCCACAGCAGATCACCTGAGTAAAGATGTTGAACTGAAGCTGTAGATGAAATAGGCTTTTGGAGAGGACAAAATACATATGAAATATAATGTTTAGTTGCTGTTCACAGCAATTTACTATAGAAGGCAGCTGTTTTTAATTATTGCTTTTAATTATTGATATCTCTCTTGTTCTCTCTCATTCTTCTTATTTGTATTTTCTTTCTGTTCCGCTTTCTTGATTACCTCCATGGCCTTATCAAATTATTATTTCATTATGATTACTATTTCTTATACTTGTGTTGCCAGGTTCCCCCCCCTTGCACTTACAGCCGTTGCCGGGAACGCGGGCGGGCCGTTGCTAAGGCCGCGGTCGCGTTGTAAAAGTCCTGGCGACTCGAAGTGCAGGGCGCCGCTATTATTGCTTGCTCGGCAGAGTTGCGCATGCGCAGGAGACGCGCGCGAGGAGCAGGGCTCACAGTAAGGGACTACATCTCCCATGAGTCTCAGGAGCGCCCCACGTGACGCCAGGGAGCCAATAGGGCTGGAGCATCTCCCTGCAAGGGAAATAGATACATGCGTGGGATTGTAATACGCAGTTCAGTTGGTGTCGGGAGCAGCTAAGGGAAGGAGGTAGCGTGCAGGAGTACGTGACTCTCTGCACTAGGCCAGCAGCCCCTTAGGCCCCAGATAGCCCTAAGTCACTACAGCTGAGTATTGTAGGGACATTGCCCTTACTATACAGAAAGTTCAGAATAGACCCAGCCGACGCTGCGCGTACAGCCAGAGGTTTGGGCCTATACCGTTGCTGCCGTTGCAGAGGCCTTTCGGGTGGGATCGCCCCGGATGGTGGTTTCGGTGTTCTTCCGTCCGTCGATCCTTTGTGAAGTTCTGTTGCAGGCCCGAGCACTGGAGTGCTCGGCAGGTAACTCCGTTCAGCAAGTGCACCAACGTTATTGCTTATTACTGTTACGGGACTAGTGACTGCGCAGTCATATATGTTTTCTCCCTCAAAGGGTGTGGACAGATTGTGTGGGGTTATGGACACTGGTGTTGCCAAACGCAGTATTTAGTGTCCTCTCAGGTGAGGGACACCTGTTATTTGTTGTTAACCATTTTATATGCAGTAAAGCCAGTTCTGTTCTGCCACTGTTCACTTAATGTGATTATTTCCTGTGATGGCCTTCTCCCACTCCGTTGGGATCCCTCCCAGGTGGAGGAGTTGCACCACGAGATCGTTATATATGCATTGTCCCCAGGCTCCGCAGCGGAGACTTAGGTTCCTGAGAGCCACACAGGTTACACAGCACGGCAGTAACGATAGTATTCACAGGGAATACCCGTTACACTTGTATTACATTCAACTTGATATAGACAACTTATTCTCATACTAGTGCTCAGTTAATTATTTCTTTGTCACATAGGCATTCAGCAATTCATTGCTGGCTCTGTTAGCACTGAATAGGTTCAAGTGTCTTAGCTTCATCTTTCCACTTACTAACTCGACTATTACATCCTTGCAATCCAATGGAGCAGTAGCCAAGTGAAAATGAACCTTTGTTGTCATGAGCGGATTGTAGGTACATAGCGGCTCTAGTGTTTCCTTGAAGAGCAGCCTGCAACTTTACGGTGTCTTGACGTTGCAGTGTCATGTGACATCGCATTGTCATGGCAATGCGTCGCCATGTGATGTCGAGTCGCCATGACAACACAACGGTGCAGGAGGAGATACCACTCCATTGAAGGTAAGACACCCCCCTCTCACTCACTCCAACGGCCCACCGCACCGACCCGTCCCATTCGGCAATTCGCTCCTGCTTGTTGTTGTGCGTTTTGCCAAATTTGGCTGCTGCATTTGTGATCTAAAAAAAAGAAACCCATTCTCCGACATGCTATTTTAGCATTTCTGGAAGGAGTTAGCCTTCAGTTCTGATATTTTTTAGAAAATAAACTTGGACATTTGGTTTATATTTTTAGATCTTTGCGTTTTCAGACAGATCAGATTTGGACTTGTTTCTATGGCTATGCAACTAAAAAGCACTTCCAGTATTGATGGGGCTTGCATGCCCATCTGGGCACAGTGATAAACAGCTTGCCGGATACATTCACCTCTTGCTTTGCATAACAGCTTGTGTCTGTGCTAAGATGTACTGTAACAAGAAAGTAATGCCTACAAGCAATATGCATTTCTGCACATTTGTCTAATATGTATATCATGTTACACCTTTTGAGCTTGGGAGAAACCAGCCATTATGCAATTTATTCAGCTCTGTCTTTGTCTTTGAGGTGGTTGCAACAAGAGAAAAAGACTTAAAAGAATAAAACCCTGATGAAAGTCTTCTCTTGGGCTCACTTAGATCCCTTTAAAATTTCCAAACGTCAAATGCACATGAAATAAATAGTTTTACCATTGAAAAAAAATAACGATAATAGATGTGCTAGTCCCCACAGATCTGGCTTGGTTGTGCTTTTAATGCATGCCCGTCTAAATATATATATATATACAATATCTTTGTGTCATATATAATTTAATATCTCCATGTGCAATTTCCCAAGACATACTTGTAAATCAGGGTTACAGATGTATCAAGAATTACTAGCTTCGAAAGGCTCTGGGGGAACCATTCTTCTGGATCGGAACCCCCACAGCGAGAATACTTTGGCACTGGGGTAGTCGTGGTCCCACGGCTTCCCTGTTGTTAAAACAGTAAGGTTTGCTACATCTGTATGTCTTTATCTATCTTTCCTGGTAAAATATTTTATAAATACATAACTAAATAATGTACCCTTATAAGCCCCTTATGATTTTGGTCAAACAAGAAATAGCTGAGTACAGCAGAGCTGGTCTATGTGTTTATTAACTGGTGTACTGTAAGTGGACTTTTGAAGATGAAATTGTTTATAACATGGCCAATTACCGTCCACTTTTATTGGACTTTGTGGTTTCCAAATTTCTGTTAGTTTCAGCTATTTTTCCCAGTTTGTCACAGCTAATCTTCTGCGCTGTGAGCTTGGTCTGTATTTTGCTTCCATTGCTGGAACACAGAAGCTAAGTGCAAACATACTGTTCTGTGCAGTAATTGTCACACTTTTACCATTACAACTAAGTATCAGACTAGCTGAACTTTGAAAGTACAAACTGGATCAGGCAGAATTTTGATATGAATGTTCATGCCACATTTGGACAATGTATATTTAAAAACAGATAAAGTAGGACCAGCTCCAAAAATATAAAAGAATGACAGATATGCAAAAAAGAAAAAGTGCCAGACAAACCTCTAATTCAATATAATTACAAAAATAAAAATAGTACACGGCTCCAAATGTTATTTTTGTAAAGAGATGTATATTCAGTATTTTGATAAGACAAAGAAATTTAAAAATGTGATTAGTAGCATATTTATTAATAGTATATGTTAGAGCATTGCTAGTATATTTTATGATTTTGTGTCACAGTTTGAGCATTTTGGAATTTTTTAGATACAGTACAAACAAAATCTAATTTTTAATTACATCGAGCAATTTGTTTGAAATAGGGCATTATTTAAATAGAATGGACATAGTTTTAATTTAATTGATATTCATGTGAACAAATGGATTATTTAGAATAGTTCTTTTTTCCCTAATGCACTGTGCTTAAAAGCTGTACCAACTTTTTAGATAAAATGTAAACCTACTGTAGCAGTCATTGCCTCCATCTTCTTTTGTGTTTTTATTATTAAAGCAAAAATGATCACATAAGCTGTGTACAACAACCCCATTATATGGTACAATTCAATAGTTTGCAATATTTTTTCATTTAAAATGGACAGATTACCGAATAAAATGATATCAACAATGCCCATGTTGACAATGTTTATCACAAGTGATAAAGGGCCTTATTCTGTATAAGCCGATGTGGCCTTTTTAGCCGAAAATCTCCTATGAAGTCAATGGAGATTGTTGGACGAAAATGGTCCGACCGGCTGCTTTGGCAGATAAAGAATAAGGTCCTAAGATCAGTGCCATGTGAAGATTACATTTTCTGTATGATGTTGTACCACTGAATATTTCCCCATTCATGTTGTTGTGCTGCGTTCTTATATTCTTATATATTATAGTTCGAGTTGTTCTCTCTCGACAAGTTGTTAGAGTGGGATCTTCAAAGCAGAGGAGAGCTAGATATTATAGAAGAGGGGCTTGTGAAGCAGGAAAGCTCATCCATTTATAAAGAATGAATGGAAACAGTCAGGCTTGGATGAGTAGTAATGTAAAATATGAGGTCTATAGCCCTGTGCTCTTTACCTCTGATAAATGCTTAGGATCTGGCAAATGTGTAGTTAGTGTTCATCAATATTATGTGAAGCAGGGTTGCCAGGCACCATCTCCCCTTGCAAATCCCGTCAACATGGCTGTGCGACGTCAAATGGTGCCGTGTTACATGACAACTGGACGCTACGTGACATCACGGCGCTACGCGTCAATTCGGTTGCCATGACAATGGGGCATCACATGACACCTCGGTGCCACAAGGCATCCCGTTGTCATGGCAACACGCTCCACTTGACATCGCGGAGCCATGCTGACTGGACCTTGCAGGGAAAGAGAAATAAATATATAAATAAATGTAAAATGTTTTATTGCAAAAAGTCTCCGGGTTAGTCTTCAGTAGAAGGTGACAAACCTGTGTGAAACCCTGCAGCTTTAAAATTCTACATTTAATATCAACATTTTTATGGCAGATTCAATGCCAAAGTTGAACGTAACTACATAAACAATGAGTGAGTTATTCAACAAACAAGGAAGTGAAACTCTGAATGTGCTCTCTGCTTTCAAGTGCCCCCAGCAGTGCCAGTCCGATCAAATGTTTGTATTACCATTCTATGGTCTGGAGTCATGAAGCTGTGATACATGTCAATGGCAGTGACCGGCAGATTGGGTGCAATGTGATGCCACGTACAGTATAAGTCTTTGAACTGTCAATGTATTTGGCCGTCACGATGTAAATATTAGTAGAATTCCACTATGTCAAATAGTAGAAAATCTATTTCAGACTCTAGGTTTCGCTTTTTACATTGTACCCGTGTACAGTATGAACGAGAGGTTTCACTGAGTATGATGAGACTTGGTACCACAAATCTGTTCACTATTAGGAGGAAGATATGAAGTATTTTATACTTCCAGATTAAATTAGAAATTAAAGAATTGGCCCATACCAGATATCCAGTCTTAAAAGTGTCCCTTTTTAGGGGAAAGTGACAAATTACTGTCAAAACACACCCCAATAGGCAGGTCAAGGGATTTGAATTTCCTCTTATATCGAAGAGAAATTTGTATGAAGAGTCAGGTCGGAGGATAAGATTTTGAGACTTACTGTACCTGGGCATACACTGTGTGTGTCTCACATCTTCTGGCTCATGTCCCCCTGAGGAACTTTGCGTTGTAATGTAAAGGTTTTCTGTTTTAATCCTTTTTTTTTTTATAAAACGCCTGACCCTTTGTACTGTATTTCATTTTGTAATCTGTCTTTCTGTTTGTTATTTTTATTTCTAAAAATGTTTTACCAGGAAGTAATACATTGAGGGTTACCTTTCGTTTTCAAGTATGTCCTGGGCACAGTGTTATAAAAATACATAGTTACATTAAAAGAACAGGTTTATACAGTACAGTCAATTCACAGACATTTCATGAACAGATCGAGTTGGAAAATTGGATACAGGGGATAAAGGGCTTGTGAGTTTCAGATTGAAATAGAGCAGCTTTAACATCACCAAACACCAGCGAACGGCAGCAAACAGCTTGCGCTCTTGAGCTGTCCTTAGGCTGGGCCAAAGGCTATCCGCCTTTGGGGCAACGCAGATGTACATTGGGAGGGGGGGGGGGGGGTTGAGATTCAATTCAACTGTGAACAAACAGTTCTTTGTGTCCTCTTTGCTCATTAACATTTCAGTGGGTGGGGTTGAGGTTCCACAAAGTACAAGCAAATGTTAACCCGTAGCATGCTGGTCCTGTGCAGAGGGGAGCAGCTCTTGGGGAGCCCCATCAGGCTGTCCGCCTTTGGGGCAACACAGATGTACACTGGGGTGGTTGAGATTCAATTCAGCTGAATCTCTACCACCTCAGTTGCCTGAAGTTCCCGTGAAATGACCCAAAGTGTTCAAAATTCTCAATTTTTCTTTATTTTATTGTGGCAAAATAGCATCCCCGCAACTTTTGTTTTAAAAAGTTTCATCGAATGTTGAAAGCAAACGTAATAGAATAGTGGAAATAATTTAAACAAGTGAACTTGTTGCAAACCTTTGGATCAAAGCAAACGTTTTCACAGAACTACAAAGGGTGAATCTAGTCTGTTTTTTTCCCCACACACCTTAATGTGGGTAAGCGACACTGACGATTGTGTGATAGCCACTATCGCTTTTTAAGGGAGCAATAATGGCTTTTGTCTTTGATGATATATTTTTGATCACTTTGATGCTATTGTTTTGCATTGTTACCATGAAAGCTTTGATAAAAGCATGTTTTTTTTGGGGTTTTTTACATACAGTATTTGCATCCTCTGTTTAATGTATCTATAAAAAGAGAGCGAGAAGAAGTGGATGTTGCAGGAAGTATTGTTTTATTGTAGGTAGCTGAAGCAATTAATTAGCTAGGACTTCACTTTAAAATTAAAAGCACCTTATTACCAATTTCATGAAGGATCTCTAAGATAGTATAGCTAACACCACCTCTTAAATGTGGGCCTTAGTCTTTATCCTTTGTAGTCATTATCTGGTGGAAACAGCTTGTTGAAGAAGTTTATAATGTGTTTGTATGAGTTAGAATACCTGAAATATTGTTTATCCCTGTATTGTTGTGTTAACATTGCAGGCTTCTTCCATAATGAGGTATTAAATAAATGATTGCTTCAGAACAAAGCTACAGTATGGTCTTCGTTTAATTACTTTTCAATTACTTCTTCTTACCAGTGTAGTTATCCTAAATGTTTCGTCTCTTTTAACAACACCCCCAAGTTGGTGCTCTTTTATTTTCCATTGGGGGAACATTTCTTTCATGTCTAAAAATCCTCCATCTATTTCTGAGAATAAATAAGCAGTATACTGTATGACCAGTATTTAATAAACTCCAAATTACCTAGCCAACTGCTGTTAGAAGGATAGAGGCTGCTTCATTAACTTAATCTCTTCTCCATAAAAAAAAAAAAGTCCGTAATTATTTTTGTGCCCACACAACATTGTGAGCCATTTTTGTGCCTCTCTGCACAAATGTCACCAGGTGAGGAGTAACAGCCCCTAGGAATACCGTTCCTCATCCCTGCTTTCCATTCTGATCTCTTTCACAGACTATTGGCATCCCCTGATCCATGCTAACAGCCAAATAAGTTTCACAGGAGAGATTCAAACCTCATTATGCCTCCCTGTGGAGACATGAACCTGCAATCGTTTCCCTTTTTGTTTTTTTTTCAAACTAACATAGACTTGTTTTGTTCTTAACTGCAACCTTTGGGGTCATGTCACTAATGTGAATGCTCAGGCAAGAGAAAAGGCACAGAAAGTGGTGAAAAGCAGACACATGGTATTGGAGATATAATCGGGCAACAACAGTAATCAGGCAAAATAACTGCACAACCTTTTCACACTTTTTTTTTTTTTAAATCCTGTTTCATTTAAAATACATTTACCATATTTATATAAGACAGGTGCAATTATGTTCCAGTTTTGCAGCTGCAACACTTTAGTAAATAATCCCCAATTTTTATTTAAAAAAAAAAAAAAAGACTTTTTCGCTGGGAATTTAGCCCTTTTCTGTGTTTTTTTGGTTTTGCAACCAGGAGACCCTGGTATGTTGTCTCCTTCTTGCTGGATTTATACAAACATGAGCCCTGGGAGCCCTTGCAGTTACAAGTATGTTTAAATGATTTTTTTAGACACTTCCTTTATATTAATGGATGATGCTCTTATTCCTTTTCCATGTACAGTAGGTATATGTTCTGTGTTTGTAATGGTGTGTGTGCTTACTCTGTGTACATCTGTCCACTGCATAGAAACAAATTGCTTGGGGGATAACTGGATAGATTAAGGGCCATATTAACTCAATAGTGCTAAGCCATAAGAAAATTGATGGCACATTAAAATAAATAAGCCTTAAGTGCCCTAGGGCTCAGCGCCACATCGTAAATATGGCCCCTTTTATTAGATGTGTGTCTGGGAATTACACAGCCATACATAACACAATAAAAAAACAAAGCTATATGCATTCGATAGACAATTCTGCTAAATAAATCACGGCCTGCGAAAAGCGTAACTGTGTATTTATTAAGATAGGATGGGAAAAAAACACATTTAGCAAATAAAATCAGTACCACTCAATCAATTTCCTCAAAAGTAAACCTGAAATGGATTGCTCACTGCATGAAAAGGTTTTTTTTTTTTACACAAGTCGCAATGCCTGTACATATTTACCAAACACTTCAAACAATTTGTAACAAAGGAAAATACTGGTATGACCATTCAAATGTAGTATATAAATGCATACAATATACCTCATGCATCAAAGGCTTTAACCATACCCGGTACAATAATAATAGGCTTCTGGCTGCAGTGGTGTTGTATGGAGTTGAAAGCCTATGCAATTGTGCACTTAGAATACATTGTATGTGTCATTGATCTCTGCAGTTTTGTAAAACGTTATATACATTTTATATGATATATACATTGTTTCTATTTGATCTGATTAGTTCCTTTCCCTTTATTCTCACTTATGCTCTATCTTTTTACGTACTCATGTGCTTCCTTTTGTTATATCGCGTACCAAATCAGCAACTTGGTGGGAAAGCACTGGACTTGCAAGCATTATCCTGTGAACATTATCCTATACTTAAAAAATCCTGTTTTACTCATAAATGCCCCATCTTTATTATTACTACGTAAACATGCTGCAGCATCCTTTATAACGGCAACAGCTCTATCAAATGTATTCCTGTGACTCAAGAGAATATAAAAATATCTGTAAAGTGGGTCTTTTTTGGCGGATTAACAATACACTTTGCAAATATGTATCAAAAATAAAAACTATCCCAAGTACTGTACCACTCGATTAATATATTCACCTAATGACTTACTGGTGGCTTCTCTACTGAACCAATATGCACTACAGTATATCCCAGAGTTACAGTACACTAATGGTAGAATTAAGATCTCCTATATGTATTTTTATTTTTACAAGCAAAGTGCCACTTATCAGCATATATTATAGTTGTATGTACAATTTGTTTTATAACGAGATATGTTGAAAAAGTTTATCAAATGCAATCTCCATATTCCGTAAAATTCTATAAATATCGTGTGTGACAGTTCCCATGAGAAGAGGGTGTCCCTCCCCATCAGTCCAGGTGGGGCTCCACCACCACAGTCTTATTAGTCAATCGTGGCATAGGCAGATACAAATAAATAGAAGGATGTGATCCCCACAATGTTTCGAACCAAACAATTTCTCTGACTTTTGACCCTTTCCATCCCAAGATCAAATTGGGGGGATAGCCCTATGCAAAGCACAGAAAATGGTAAGATGTGACTCCTGGCTGGGAGTGTACTCTTTTAAACTAGTTAAAATAGTTCAGTATGTTCCTCTGTGGCTGCCCTACACGTATGCAAACAGAGCAGACATTGCATAAAGCTCAAAAAGAGAAAATATGAAAAGGTCAATAATACAAAAGAGGGGTGCTAAGCATGTGTATACAGCCTAATGCACAAGGACAGTCACTAAATAAAAATCCAAGGACCCCAAAATTAGCAATAGAACAAAACGTACATAATTATTCAAAAAGCTGAGTTGACGTGTCGGTCTGCACAGAGACTTTCATTGGGACAGGATCGAATCAGCTTTTTGAATAAAAATATGTACCTTATTTTTATTTTGCTTATTTTGGTGTGCTTCACTTTGTGTTTACTAGCTGTATGCAAGTCAGCTGGTTTAAATGGTGGTGACAACTCACACACATGAAAAGACACAGTCCCCTTTTTCGATGCTGGAATGTGTCTGCTTTCTTAATCGCTTAATAAGCCCTGGTGGGTTTCGGATTCTTCTGTGCTTTGTGGTGCTTGAAAGAGGATGAAGCTCCCCTAGGACCACAAGGGGGGTTTGCTTGCAAACCTCATTATCTCCCTGGTGTCTATTTGCAGCAACTGAAAATCAGCACAGAGCTTGTAAATCCTCTTCCACAATAATAGTGACTTAACTTTCCCTATTTATCCCTGATTTTGAACTGAAATATTGTCCCTCTGAACCATACCTGATTGCATCCCTGAGGGAATATCAGAAATCTACAGTTCCACACTGTGTCTCCCTGAAACGACCTTTCACATGTCGCCCTTTATAGTAGTACTGGAGCTAGAGAAGAGGTGAGTAGTATCACAAACATTGTTACATGTTTGTCATACTGTATGTGTTGACTTATTGCTAAAGTTAAACTAGCAATGCCTCTGGCACAGTATGTATACAGTAGATATATTTGTATCCTTATATTTTACATTTTATTTCCTCCTCCAAAGTTAGTCATGTAATAGGACGTTTGATGATGGTATAAGTAGGTTATCACATTGATTTCACGTCAGTTTCCCCTGATAAATGAGGCATTAATGATCTAACTATTCAGTGAAAAATTGGCGATGATAATGGACATACAGTAAGTTAGGATGTGCTGTCAACCTCTGGGATACTTCTCTACAGCAAAGTGTCAAAATATGGCATCTCTGTAATCCAGAGAAGCAGAAGAACAAGTCCATGCCCTGTATCCCAGGGGTGCTCAACTCCAGTCCTCAAACCCCCTCCCCTAACAGGTCAGTTTTCAGGATACCCCAGCTTCAGCACATGTGGCTTAATCAGTCTCTGCTTCAGCACAGGTGGCTCAATCAGTCCTTGCTACAGCACGGGCTTAGTCTTCGACTGAGCCTCTGATTGAGCCACCTGTGCTGAAGCTGGAATATCCTGAAAACCTGACCTGTTGTAGGGGAAGCTTGAAGACTGGAGTTGAGCTTCTTTGCTGTATCCTGTTTGTCTTTTTTTTTTTTTTGTCTTTTCAGGCATAAGCATTAAAAATCAGTGTCTACATTGTTTCAAACTTTTCATGTTAATTCCATTGTATTGTATTGTATGTCTTTATTTATATAGCGCCATTAATGTACACAGCGCTTCACAGCAGTAATACACGTGGTAATCAAATAAATAGCAGATAATATAAATAACAGATCATGGGAATAAGCGCTTTAGACATAAAAGTAACATTAAGGAAGAGGAGTCCCTGCCCCGAGGAGCTTACAGTCTAATTGTTTGTGGTAATGTTTGAATTATATTACATGGATATACAGTATGCTTGGATTCCACTGCTAGTTTTTTGTTTTAAAATATGTTTTATTCTTGCATCCTATTTTCGTGTAACATTGTGTCATGCTGAATATAGGTATGCATTTTGCCATTTTTACAATCTGTTACATTATATCCCCATGATTGCGTTCTAGTCTGCTGGTAAAGAAAATCTTTACAAATATAGTACTGTAGTTTGGGGTACTAAACAGAAAGGTAAAATAATTTATAATGTATATACTTTGATAAGTGACCGTCCTTTCCTCCGTTGGCAGGGCGATTACTATAGAAAACAAATCTATGGCAACTAACCCCTTAATCACTGAAGTGTTTACTAACCACTACAGTAATTAAGGGTGTGAATCTCCCGCTACCAACCGGGAGGCCTAACCACCCTCCCCTGGGGCAACTACCTCCGACCCCGCTACAGTCGGCACAGTGTTAAACCATGGCCACAATATAGCCATGGGTAGCTACTGAGGCAATAAATGGGCAAGCTCAAAAAAAAAAAAACACAAAATAAAAAAACATTACATTAAATGTTATTTTAGAAATAAACCAATTGATTCTTCCAATTATATGAATAAACCAATTGATTGCCACAGTGGTACACCATGCCCATATAATATGGGCATGCTTTGCCACTATGGCAGTCAATGGGCAAGCTAAAAAAACAAGTACCAAAAATACAATACATAACAATTAAATAAAAAACAACATTTGCCTAAAAATGCATTTCTTTTCACTGTGTTTATCTATACCCTGAAAGGGGCCTAAATGCACATTGGCAGTCAATGGGCAACCTAAAAACAAAAAAAAATAAACAATAAAAATACAAAAAAGAAACATACTGTAGGCGGCCGCTCACAGAGGTATGCAAGGGAGACTGATTATAGTGAAATTAAATAAGCCTTTTATTGCGCCTTTTCCTTAACATCAGGAAACCATCCAAACAAGGGGTAAACAAAGCTTCTATTCACTTGGGAGTATTTCTAGTGAAATACTATGCAGTTCACAACTCCCTTAGATAAGCATGTCTCCCAGCCCCAAACATATAGCATGAAATGAACAGATATAAAAAGTCTTGTAAATAAAAGTCTTATCTGTTCCTTGTGGTTTGGAGGGAAAATCTTCTCTGTCCCTGGTTGCTACCTTTTCTTCAGGGTTTGTCAGCATTCAGGTTTAGAAGTTTCCCCTGTGTCTTGAAAGCAGCTCTGCTGTTTCTTCTGGCAGGGCTCAAGACAAGTGTCTCCAAGTTCAGCTCAGGTGTGAGCTAAGGAGTCTCCCTGTCTCAAAATATAGGCTTTTCTAAGCCATCTAATCAGGCAGGTGGTGTTTGTTAATTGACTACCAGCAGTTAACCACCACACTGCTGGATTAGAGGTACATTACCTGAACAGGGATAACTCCCCTGTTACACATACAATCAATGTTTTTCTTACCTTTGATGTCTTCACCCTCCAATTTCGAATGCAGCAGGAACTTCTTGATCCTCGACACAATGCTCCTCGACATCTGGTAATTTTCTTATTTCTCCAGGTTTCTCTTCTTTAATTGTAATCCAATCCAATGGGGCGGATGTTGTCCCGTCGGCTTCTTAAGATCAAATGAGATGGGACAGGCCTTATATAAGGCCTGTGATGTCACATTTGAGTGTCAAATGGTACAGCCCCAATCCGATTGGCTGGTGTAACATGTGACAGATTTTTTTTTTTTTTTTAAAGGATGTGGACGGGACATAAGGGACAGAAGCCAGCCAATCAGGAAGGTTATGCTTCCTTAAGATGTCACCAAAAAAATGGCTGTCATCACATGTTACTCCAACCAATCGGATTGGGAGATATACCATGTGAGGCATCACATGGTACACCCCAATCTGATTGGTTGTAGGACCATGTGACAGCTTTGTTTTTTTGCCAAAGAATGTGATGTCATCTTAAAGGGAGGGACATCACATCCTTTAAAAAATAAAAATGCCCCATACTGGGTCCTATAACTCGGGAAGCAGGGGGTCCCTGAGGCGGAGATTAATGCGGTTCAGCTCAGGAGACCCCCCGCTCCCGTACATTAGTATGAAAATGAATATTTAAACTGCATGATCGCCTATAAGAGCCTTGCATAGAGACGCAACGTCTCCGTGCAGCTCTTCCAGGCTGCAGTTTAAACAAACAAATTCAGTGCGATAGGACTAAGAAAGAAAATAAAAAACAAGCTGTGTCATCTTGCATTTTTTGACCGAACTTTTTTTTTTAAAATTGTGTTTTTTCTTAGTAAATACCATTTTGACACACATATTTTAGTGTGCGGTAAAACAATGCAAAGTCACTCGTCAATGCACTGATTTTAACGAGGTTTAGTGAATAAGCCCAAAAGACTCCAAAATGCCTTCAGTGCTAAACTATAAATTAATAAACTCCCTCTAATGCATCAGAAGGTGTTAACACACTGTACATACCTAGCTCTTTGTAATGTATTCCATGTCCACATATGATTTTCTAAGCAATCTTAAACATACACTGTGACAGTGAAGGGGTTAACCAGGCTCAATAATAAAGGTTTAGCCCACTTGAGGTCCTAGAATGTCAGATCTTGGCCCAGATGCCCTAACTGCATTACTGTGACTGTGTGCAAATTATGCGACATTAAAGATTTATTTGTGTTTTGCCTTTCCTGGGGTGCTGGGACCGGGAGATTTCTAGGTACTGTATAAGTTTCATGGTGCGTTTGCCGGAAAAAGTCTTGCAGAATGTGTCTATGTATCGGGGTTCCAGAGTTATGGGGTACCCCAAGAGTTGGTTCCGGAAATCGAGTGAGATTCTCAGATGCAGCCAAGCACATTGCTCCGGGCAAACTCTGACTTTGAAAACTCTATTACGACTCACCACCAGGATTCCTGCTGCAGCATCTTCCAGACAAGGTAAACGGGCACGAAGGGGTTAATGTATACCTGCAATCATACACAGGGTCCCTAGTATAAGGAGAAGTTTCCTGGACCTGGTATAGGGGTTCAGGGGGTGCTCCAGCTATGTGATAAAGCTTAGAGTGATTGCTTGTGTGTAAAAAGTTTTAAAAGTTAGTTCTAAAGTGTGCAAAGAATGAGGCTAGCGAGTGTAGGCAACATATACTCTCACTCCATCCCTGACACCAGAACAGGGACTTATATATATTTATCACACAGAAGATAGGACACAGTATATTTTATTAAAGAGTTATATGTAATAGGTGTATGTACTGATAACCTGTGAATGAACTGTGTGATTTCTAAGTCATGGATTCCGAGAGACCAGATGGCTACCAAGCTTGGTGCCTATGGGTCTGTGCGGAGTCCTGACTTGAAAGCCTCAGAGATGCCAAGGTGTTAGAACAGGAGGGGTACTGCAGTTCTGCTTGAGTACCCGCATCCTGGGCTAACACAGGGCTATTCGGCCACCATTTGCCAGCTCCCAGACTTTGTGGAGCCTGGACAGCGGGTGGGCTCAGTAGGCAAAGAGGCAGAGGTGCCAGGTTGGCACATGCCCCTTTGCAGACTGAGAAAAGGTACCCATCCGGCTTTACAATACCAGCAAATCGGTGATTGGCTGGCAGGAGAATTCCTACGCTCTGATTGGCTGTAGAGGTTTGTGAATGGGACTCCGAAACCCATAAGAAACCTTGCAGCCAATGAGAAGCGCAGATTCCAAGCGCCAAACCAACAGCAGCAAATTCAAAGATGCTCTGTAGTGAAAAGATGCGAACCGGCTTAAATGATTTTGACTTTGTCCCACTTCTGAAGAACGCAGCGGTTGCGTTTGGCATTGCATGCTGAAATCAGTTCCAGGAATTTAATGAGTACCTACCGGTCATTGAAAAGGGCTCCTACAGAGGTCATTTTGTGAATTTTGTTTAAAGGATAGATTTATTCGTTAGCCCCGTTCCCAGTAAGTGTGCTAAATCTGTAAATTGTGTTACATTGTGTATATGTCTTTTCCTGAAATAAATTACAATTTATTTTACCTCCTTGCTTTGCTCAATCAATGATCCCGGTATAAAAAGGTGTTGATAAACCTGGTCTCCCTTGGCATACACAAACTAACCTTAAAAAGTTGCCTGATACTGTATGTTATATTGATTAATAACTGTTATTGTAGAACTGCAGCACATAAAATCAGCATTCAGTATTTCCACAGATAATTCAATTTATTTTTGTTTTGGTAGGATACAACCTGGTAAAAATATATCAATGCACCTCTTGTTCATACTGTAGCACTAACTCAGTCACAAAGTTATCTACTCACTATTGAGAACATATTGTAAAGTGAAACTTCTATTGTGGCACAGATTCTACAGGAAACAATTGACAACACAACTGTCTTGTGTATTACATTGGTACTCAAACTCACTCCGCTGAAAGTAAGATGCAAGGGTCACAACTATATATTTATAATTAGCTGTCAAAGTTTTATTTTGTTTTGTTTCCGTCTTCTACGATGGTTGCCTTTGTTTTAACATTGTCTTGTAAAGGATGAATCCCCCCCCCCCCCCCAAAAAAAACAAATGTAAACCCTAGATTTAGTAAGATCTGTGACATCTCGTTATTGATTGAAGGGAGAGTTATGACAGATGTGGACAAAACATTAACTTGTCATTCACTCCATGTGTCTTTTATCTTCTCAGTCACTGTGCATTAAGCCAGTGACCTTTTACTTTGACACAAGCAGGTTAAGGGTTGGCGCACTGTGGTGCTGATACTGGTACCATCTGAAATGTGAGAAATGTCACTTCATAAACTGAATGCCTCTTTTTCCCACAGTAAATAAAGTACTAAAAGATAAAATGGCTGGAGATGTGATATGTGCGTGCTCTTCATATATCATCCTTTTTATATGTTTGCTCTGTATAGCAGCAATAAAAAAAAGAAATAAATATGGTGTCTAACACAAAAGGTAGCACTCCCCAAAGAGCCATATTTTGCTTTCCAATGTGCAGTAGTCTGTAAAGGTGCTATTCATTTTGTTCAGCATTTTAAGCCGCAACCAACAAATCCATCTCTCCCTGTTAAGAGCCATATTTTATGACAGGATTAGATAAGGATTTGGGTTATGTTGCGTAGCAAATGAATGTCATCTATATAAGGGCTCAGCATTTTGTGCCATGAGCTTAATATTTACTGCTCTGCAACCTGCTCCTCTAACATCCACAATACTTATATACTTCATTTCCTGGCTGTCATCGTTTCATTTTTATGTTTTATGGATGAGTTCTCTGTGATTAACATAATCTTCGCTAATCTGTGTTTTCTGTGTTGTGCTCTACCCACAGGGGTTTACAGAGACGAAAATGCCGCTGTACTTATTTTGATGGTAGTAAATAATAGGAATCAATGTCCTGTAAAATAGCAGCTTGATTATTTAACTGTACATGCCTAGGCCTAGAATATGTTTTGCCCAGTGCCCATACACTTAAAGCGAACGTGATATTTACTGAAGGGGTTCTCAAATTCAGTCCTGCAGTCCTCAAGATCCCCCACTCCCAACAAGTCAATTTTTAAGGATATTCTAGCTTCAGCACAGGTGTGTCAGTCTTTGATTGAGCCACCTGTGCTGAAGCTGGGATATCCTTAAACGGGGGGGGGGGGGGGGGGTCTTGAGGACTGGAGTTGAGATCCCCTGATTTACTGCAAGATTTTACACCACGCTATTGAAAACAATGGTACAGCGCACTTTATCTTCTTGCTGCATGCAATTTTTAGTGTTATGGTGTGTGTTAATCAGCAATAACATGGGTAATAACTCCTGCTACATCTGTACATCTAAAGCTCCCACATCCCATTTACCTAATAAGCCCGTGACTGTGAGTTTGAATCTTTTATTAAAAAGTTCTCTCATTTCTATTTTTATCATTTAGAAAATACTTATCGCTGTGTGAAGATTCAGAATCTAACACATTATATGGTAGTTATACCTGCTTTATCATAGACATCGTCACTCAGCAGCATTATAGTATCTCACTGCAATGCATTCATCCATTCATAATGCCAATTGTTAAATTGTATTATAACAACAAAAACTTTGTCAAATCAGAGGGGCATTTAAAAAACAAATATTGTATTACTGTTGAACTTTAGACTACAAGCAAAGAAAATATATAGCTGCTTTAGGTTTAGCTTCCACCTTAACTAATTTGTGGTTTGGTTCAGCAAAAACTGTTTTGGATTTTGGTGTTGAAAACTGTACATGGTATGGTTGTCCTTGAATCTCCAGGAATTAAATATTAATCCCAAGACCTTTGCTGCAAAAGACAAAACATATGGAATGTGCAAATTTAATATTGAATGCTAAATGAGATCCACTTTCCTCTTTTGTTTTAAACATCCACAGTGTTTCAGTCGTTAAAGCAACAGTGCCATCTATACATCACTTTTTAGATGCCTGCTTGGCCCAGTGCAGCAGGTAGCTCTATAAATAGTAATTGCAGGCGCGCAACTCTCTATCCTGCTATTTACAGGGTGTCAATAACATTGATTTTATCAAAAAGTCTTTTAGCTGCAATACTTGCAAAACCAGTGCAAGAATAGCAGCAAAAGAAAACAAAATCCTCTTGCTTTTCATAACATTTTTGGTGGGGTTCGAAATGTAAGCCTTAAAATACTATGGGGTTTGTGGACTGAGATCAAGTTGGATTTTTTTTCTGTGCATCAAAATTTTAATGCGAAATAGTAGTATAGACCTTCATGACCTGTGTGCGAAGGTAATTGTGTGACTTCTTCCAGTCCTTATGACGCATAGCTGATTGATTAAAATTAAATTTGATGCATTGTGTCTTGTTAAATACCCTATTGATACAATCTAAATTAAAACAGAATTTTGTGTGTGTTTTTTATATTTAACTAATATTAGTCAATATAAATTATCAGTGTAAGACCCATATCTCCCCTAAGGGAGATCTGCTTGGTAATGGGTGTTACTGGTTCTGTGGTGCTAACCTGTTGGGGACACAGGAGGCCTAAGCCTCCGCTCATAGGGAGCTTGAGGTGCAAGGTGCAGCGCCTCCACCTGTGAGGATCCCGCCACAGACGAGATGACCCCTTACAGGAACCTCTATACATGTACCGTGAATAACCAGTCACACAAAAGTATAAACAATAAGAACTTTACCAGCAGGGTCCCACATAACACTTATGCATAACAACATAACACAGCAATAATAACAACAGTAATAATAACAGCAGTCTCTCCTCTCACAGGGAGAATACAGCTCTATCCCCAATACCCCTGGGATAATGTATGTCTGCCCACGGTCATAGGGTGTGTGAGGTAGCACTACCCCCCTGATGTCGTTGGTGCACGGTGGGTACCTTCCTTTTTAAATCTCAAACAGCAATAGCCTCCCTCTTAGGAGACTGGCATCAGGGTGTTCCACGATGCGGGGCCTCCAAATATACTCCCTTCGCTCCTTACCACCGGCAGCCGTTCACGTGGTCTCTGGGCCTGAGGAGTTCCTTCTTGAAGTCTGTTCCGCTCCGCAGCGCCTCTGCTGGTATCAATACAGTGAATGGGTCCCTAACTTATGGGCAGCCCTACAACACTCAGACTACTGTGGCTGGGGTCTAACTGGGCCCTCAAGGGAAACACTAATCTAATCCCAAGCAGCCTCACTCGCTCCCGGGACAGTCCTAGCTTCTCGTGTGCTCTGGCAACACTGACTGCACATGTCCCAGTCCCAGTGTTGTAACCCTTCCTCCATATCAGAGTTCAAGGCTATAGAGTTTGGTCCGCCTCTGCCTCCTCAGAGTCAGCCTGAGGAGCTGTATAAACGCCCCCAGTGGCCAGGACAAATACCCTGCTGCTCTAGTGTAATATTTATAATAGCTATACTGTGGAAATATACAATTTTGTTACCCTATATAATGAAACATTCGTATTGTGTCAATTACATGACGGGGGAGGCTGCGAGGGAGCTCCCCTTCCCCCACCCCAAGTATCCGGGAACCCCATATATATATCACAAATAATGACAAGAAAAGGTCTGGAGGTACAAGACTGCGGCTTTTTATTTAAACATTAAATAATTGGGTAGTTGCTACCCTCTGCCAGAGTGCTCGCTCAAAGTGTTAAAGGTCAAAAGTCCTTGAACGATTATCCCGTGACACCCAACCCAGGCCCATGTCACCCAGCTGTTGACGCGAGTGGGCTCCCGGAATGTTTAAATGAGCCCCGCCCACTCACCACTCCCAGCCCCACTGGGCTTTACAAAGCACAGAGCCCTGTCTGGCAAGGACAAGTACACTTACTCCCAACTGCTGCTACCTACGGGGCTATTTAACCCCACTTAAACATTGCCCCGTACCGCTAGACCCGCCAGGACCCTCTCAAGCCCGTCTTGCAATGCATTATTAAATAAATCTCAACCAATGTCCAACAACTGTACCCCATTAGACCTAAACAAACCGCTTGTTACGGAATCAAAATCAGGATGATTTAGTACCCAACCTCTGCACTGCAACACAAACCTACTCATCAAAAAGGTGGAATCCATACGTCAGAACATCCCCTCTGTTTCTTCCTCCCATCGTACACCTCTTCCTAACTCTTCTCCTGTTTTCCTTGACTCTTTTTCCACTGTCTCAGAGGAGGATGTGTCGCTGTTGATCGCCACTTCTCCCTCTACCACTTGCCCTCTTGACCCCATTCTCTCCCATCTCCTAAAACCTCTTGCTCCTACTATAATCCCTTCGCTCACGAACATTTTTAACTCCTCCCTCTGCTCTGGAACCTTTCCATCCTCCTTCAAACATGCAACAGTCATACCATTACTCAAAAACAGCAAGCTTGACCCTACCTGTCTTTCTAACTATCGACCTGTCTCCCTCCTGCCTTTTGCCTCTAAACTCCTTGAACGTCTTGTATTCTCTCGCTTGCTCCATTTTCTCAACACCTATTCTCTCCTAGACCCTCTACAATCTGGCTTCCGCACTGCTCACTCCACGGAAACAGCCCTCACTAAAATAACTGACGACCTCCATGCTGCCAAAGACAGAGGTCATTACACTCTGCTCATATTACTCGACCTCTCTGTAGCATTTGATACTGTGGATCACCCTCTTCTCCTTCACATTCTCCATACTCTTGGTATTCGGAACAAAGCTCTATCCTGGATCTCATCCTACCTCTCCCATCGTACTTTCAGTGTCTCTTCTGCTAACACCACCTCCTCCTCTATTGATCTTTTTGTGGGGGTACCCCAGGGCTCTGTCCTGGGACCTCTTCTCTTTTCTCTGTACACACTCTCTCTAGGTGACCTAATAACATCTTTTGGGTTTAAATATCACCTCTATGCTGAAGACACACAAATATACTTTTCAACACCCGACCTTACACCTGCTATACAGACCAAAGTTTCTGAATGTCTCTCTGCTATATCATCCTGGATGGCCCTCCGTCGCCTTAAACTCAACATGGCTAAAACAGAGCTCCTCATACTTCCTCCCAAACCTGGCCCTACTACCTCCTTCCACATTACTGTTGGAACTACGATCATTCACCCAGTAGCCCAAGCACGCTGCCTAGGGGTCACACTCTACTCCTCTCTCACATTCGCCCCTCACATTCAAAACATTTCTAAAACTTGTCGCTTTTTCCTCCGCAATATAACAAAGATACGCCCTTTCCTCTGTTGCTCGACTGCTAAAACTCTGACTCAGGCCCTCATTCTCTCCCGTCTTGATTACTGTAACCTCCTGCTGTCCGGCCTTCCTGCCTCTCACCGGTCTCCCCTACAATCTATCCTAAATGCTGCTGCCAGAATCACTATACTCTTTCCTAGATCTGTCTCAGCATCTCCCCTCCTGAAATCCCTCTCCTGGCTTCCAATCAAATCCCGCATCTCACACTCCATTCTTCTCCTCACTATTAAAGCTTTACACTCTTCTGCCCCTCCTTACATCTCAGCCCTATTTTCTCGCTATGCACCATCCCGACTCTTGCGTTCTGCTCAAGGATGTCTTCTTTCTACCCCTTTTGTATCTAAAGCCTTCTCCCGCCTTAAACCTTTTTCACTGACTGCCCCACACCTCTGGAATGCCCTTCCCCTCAGTACCCGACTAGCACCCTCTCTATCCACCTTTAAGACCCACCTTAAGACACACTTGCTTAAAGAAGCATACGAATAGCACTGTGAATATTCTGAACACATGATACATAAAGCTTGGCCCCTTGCAGACGCACTTACCAGAACTCCCTCCTACTGTCTCTATACGTTCTCCCTAACTACCAATTAGATTGTAAGCTCCTCGGGGCAGGGACTCCTCTTCCTTAAATGTTATGTTTATGTCTAAAGCACTTATTCCCATGATCTGTTATTTATATTATCTGTTATTTATTCGATTACCACATGTATTACTACTGTGAAGCGCTATGTACATTAATGGCGCTATATAAATAAAGACATACAATACAATACATCACCCTGTTAACGTTCTTACACGTGCACTCCACAGCCTGTGCGACCCGTGCCCCTCGCCACACATCCCTGTGAATGATATCCGACCATACGATCTGCACCTCTCGCCAACCCCTTGGATTTGAGCCAAATCCCGCTTCATCACCCATACCAGATCCACGCACCGCTGGTAGGTTATTACCCCCAACTTGGAAGTTCAAGATCTGCAGGGGCCTCCTGTCCCTTGCCAAAAGAAGCAACTGGGGAGCAGTTGAACCCACCGCAGACCCCTACTGCCCCACCAGAAAACCAGGTTTCTCACGCACGCTTTTCCACCCAGTGCACGAGCGAATACCAGACAATTCATACGTCCGTAGCCGCGAAACCTGGAGTGGTAGAACAAGGATCAGTTTATATCAATAGGTGTGCTTTCATATTTGATTTGAATGTAGTGAGGGAAGGTGTTTGGCGTCCAGTCGGGCTCTAAAATGGAGAAATCCAGTAAGCAATATTTGAAAAGTTTTAACTGCTATAGAACATATGAAACAAACAAAAATCTATGTCACAGCTTTGTGCTCAGTTTAGATGACAAAAAAGGCTTTTAATTTAATAACTTGGGATCATCTTATTTGCGCTCTAGAAAAAAAAATGGGATAAAAGTACTGCAGAGCGTTTATCATGGCTAATGGATTTATGTGAAGAGCAGGAGCAAGGCAGGATTGTCCGTTATAGCCCTTACAGTTTGCCATGGCATTAGAATTACTTGCTTACAAATTGAGATCTCTGAAGGCGACCAACATTATTTGTAGATGACATGCATATGCATATTTATAGCACATCCAAATAAGTCTATTTCAGTCATGTGTAACACAATTTGAAAGTATAGAAAATGCTTTGGGTTCTAAAATAAATTTGAATAAATTTGAAGTTGTGTGGCTGGGTCATAAAGATGAACGAAATGTACAGTATATGAATGTGGTGGGATAGCTTTTTAAATGGCAAAATCTCACAAAATATCTAGTAATCCGTATACTGAATTTTCCAAAATATATTCATTCAATTACTCACCACTGTTTGTCGTGGTGGCAAAAGATCTGGATAGATGGGTTAACCTTAATCTATCTATGTTAGGTAAATGTGCCATTCTAAAGTCAATAATTTCCCCAAACTTTATGTATAAATTACTAATGCTTCTATTACTAATTAGTAGAAAAGACAGCAGGCATTTTAATAAGATAGCGACGACTTTTATTTGAAAATATAAGAAACACAGAATAAGTTTATGCAACCGAAAGAAGAGGGAGGGTGGGAGGGGGGGGGGGTAGAAATAGCATTTCCCAAACATTAAAGTAGTAGCCCACACTGATCAACATTTTGTAAACTTTTTTTTTGCAATATATTGTTTTACTTACTTTGAGAAATGTATTCTTGCCCTTTCCAGTGCTGTTTGAAACATTAGGTATCCGAAAGGTTAAAACTGAGCTTTTCCCAGAGCCCAGTACCGATTATTTTAGCTAGATATTAAGAAAATTGTGTGTTTTTTTTTTAGCATGCTGTGATCCGGGGGCAAGATATTAATATTATAGGAGTTAAACATATATAGGTTTTTGGGTAGATTGCTTCTTTAAATACAATTAGAAATTTTTGAAGTAAATGAAACACAATACCACTACTTTAAGACCAGTGAGTTTGAACAGGAGAGGAGACATGTATAGTTAAGTATAGTTTCTTAATTTATAAGCAATAGGTTGTGTGAGTTTTTCTCCAGAGGTATTCAGAGGAGGAACGAGTGCCAGTGCGAAGGAAGAATGTTTTGCGAATTCAGCAAAGGAGGTGTGGATTATAGGGGGTGGGGAGGGTTCTGTAAAGTGCTGGTGAAGATAAACAATGTAGCTGTAAAATTTGGCAAGATTGTAAGTTTCAGAGGAAGAAGACAGAGAAGAGAGGTTAGAGCAGAAGTCGCCAAGTCCCATCCTCAAGGGCCACCAACAGGTCAGGTTCAGGATATCGCTGCTTCAGCACAGGTGGTGCAGTCAAAGACTGAGCCACTTTTTGCCGAAGCAGGGATATCCTTGAAACCTGTTGGTGGCGGCCCTGGCCACCGCTGGGATAGAGTATAAGGAACTGTAGATGTCAGAGCTCAGAGGTTAATAGAGATTGGTGGCCAATGATACGAGATGATGGTCAGAGAATGGAAGGAGGTGATATAGAAGTCAGAAAGGGAGTAGACAGAGAGGTAGGAGAACTGTTTCTTAATATTCACACAGACTTCATAATAGAAAAGAATGGCTGAGAGATTTTGGATGTTTAAGAATAAATATCTAAACCTGTATACCCAGTGTTCAACGTGAGTTAGTGGTACTGTGCTTAAATACACAAATATTCCTGCAGCGCCAACCTCAATATGGCGGCTGCCTTACACAGTCCCTATGTATGTGGCTGCGCCAACCACAACATGGCTGACACAGCTCAATATACCCTCCCGCGCTTCAGGACCACTGCCAGGGAGGAGGCAAGGGAGGGTACCCTGCTACACAGGGATATCCTGAAAACCTGACCTGTTGGTGGCCCTTGAGGACTGGAGTTGGCCACCCCTAGCGTAACTGAGTGCCTTTAAAGCATACATACCTCTCAAAAGAACGAGCAGAGCCGGATCAAAGAAAGAAAAAACTGTGCAGTGTATTTGTTTCAATTAAATCAGAGGTTTTTGGATTCCAATTTAAAAATGTTTATAGTACAGGCATACCCCAGTTTAAGGACACCCACGAGTAAGGACATATTTTCAATAGCCCCATACCTCTGTGTCCGTATGCTCACTTCGCGAGTACGGACACTTAATCTGCCCTACAGACCGCCGTAGTAGTAACGCACTGATTCCCCTCGCCCAATAGGCAAACGGCAGCTCGCGCATGCGCCTGTCAGCACTTCCTCAACAGCAATACCGGCTCCCTACCTGTACCGAAGCATCGATAAGTGGAAAAAAAGGTTGTGCTTCCCTTTTAGTACATTTCCGCTTTACATACATGCTCTGGAGCCATTGCATACATTAATGCAGGGTATGTGAAGAGGAAGGGGGAGATGTTGGAGCACTGCAGTGAAAAATACCAGGCTGACGCGTTTGAAAAAGTCGCTCAGACGAAACGCGTCAGAGAATTGTTCTGTCATTTTAATTCAGGGCTTTTATGCCGCATTAAAGTTTTTTTGTTGCACGCCGCCGCCAGCCTGGTATTTTTCACTGCAGTGCTCCAACATCTCCCCCTTCCTCTTCACTTACCTGGTTTTCCATTGCTGGGACGGATGCACGCCAAAGAGAACAGTGGTGAGGTTTCCTTCTTCCCTGAACGAACAGCTCAACAGGCACAGGCTGAGACAGCCCCGTGAGTCTCTGCACTCCCTGCTCAAGGACCCGCTGGAAACACGTGACCCGCCAGAGAAGGAACCGCCGGATGGGACAAGCACTCCGGTCAGGTTAGAGGTCTCTCTTTCCTTATAGCGGTTTACTCTATGTGCCTGAGCTTTACATTATACATGACTGTATACGAATTGATGCACTTAATGGGGGAACCTTCACACTGATCATGAATTACTAAAAACCACTGATCCCTTGAAGACTGTGATAACGGTCTTCAGCAAACATCAATTTGAAGCACCCTTTTAGGGTTTACTCCCTTACCAACTTAATGCAGGGTATGCCTGTATGTTTATTCGTCAGTATCAGAAAGAGTGGGACATTAAAAAAAAAATATATATATTTTTTTTAAAGTTCAGGTTTGTAAATAAAAAAAGTATTTTAATACTTTACATTTTCCTATACCGTCACCGTTTGATACTGTACAACAGCGGTGCGCAAACTGGGGGGGAGACTGCCTGCTGGGGGGCGCGCGGTTTACAGAGGCCCCGCGCACTTTCCGAAGGCACTTAAATTAAGTGCTGGGGGAGCTGCAATGCCTCTGTAAACCTTTACTTACCATGGCTCCACACGCATCGCCATGCGGCGTCAAATGACGCCACAAGGTCATGGGATGTCAACGTGACATGCAACATGTGATGTCAACGTGACTATGGCAACGTGACGCCGGAGCCGGGGTGAGGGGGGCGCGGGGGTGAGTTTACCGCCGGCAGGGGGGCGCAGAGAAAAAAAAGTTTGCGCCCCCCTGCTGTACAAGATCAAGCAGAAATATACATTCTTAACAAAGGTTCACCACTGTGCTAAACTGGCTCCAGGATTGCAAGGATACTGTTTTTCTATTTCGATAAATATGTCTATTCAGGTAGAAATGCAAACACACTTAAACTGTGCTCAGCAATAACATATTGGTTTAGAAGTGTCATTCAGTGTATTATACAGCTCTATAAAAGCACTTCCTTGTTTTTTTAGTGCATTATGCCTTTCTGATCTCTCCGCTCAGCATAATCACCTTTTACCAAGATACTGTACAAACTGAAAATCATTGTATTAACTTGAATGAGAAGGAAAATGTGTGAGAAAGACAGGCCTCAAATTTTGGAATAATTAAGTCTTTACAAACTGAAAGACATTTACATGAAAAAGATGTGCTAAATATGTGAGAATATCCGTGTATAAAAGTGGACTCGCACGTTTGTAAGGCTGACGGCATTTTTACATGTTGGGCATTAAAATACAGTAGATAATTTAAATTGCAAATTGTCAGCAACTTTCTACTTCTGCCTTCACCTCTTCCTAAATTGCTGGTTTTCTAAGTACTGTATGTAAGTGCACACGTATCTAATAGCAAAGTATAGCTAAGGGGGATAATAAGAAAAATACATCATAAAACGGACTTTCAGATTTTGTTTATCTTTACTGCGCGATCGGTGTTTACCAAGACAAACAAAAAACATGTATCGTTACATTTCATAAACTGGAGAATAATATGGTTCTGTCAGCTGTTAAACTGCATTTGTAATTATTTGACGTGTTTTATAAAAAGATACTGTGGCAAATGTACTGTGGCAAATGCCTCCCTTTATGTAGTGCTGCTGGTTGTCCAGGCTCTTCGCGACACAGTCTTCTAGGGTTACATTTGTAGAAAAGGACAAACATGTATACACACACATAAGGGGCACTCAGCAATCAGCCCTCGACCTTCAGCGGTTTATTTTTCCACAAGCCACTTAAACCATGGGTACACTGCTCCTTTATGAAAACAAAATCATAAAATAAAAACCTATTCCCTATAGGGAAACTAACTAAACGTTTCTGTGGCCCTTTCTAATGGTGCTGGCCAGCTAAACTGGTTCCTAGCCCAAAACATATACTGTACAGTACTATCCTATGCAAGCAAACAGTCTTTTAACATTGCAGAGTCTTATGATTTCTTATCTGTATTGTAGGGGATTCCTATCCCAGGGTCTCTGTGTAGGTCCAACAGCAAACACGAACGCCGGTTTCAGGGAGCAGGCTGTATCCAGCCCGTGGAAATCTTTATCCTGGGTGGGGGTCCCAGCAACCGTGCTTCCTGCAGGGCTGGGGGAACCAGAACAGCCAGAGTCCTTCCTGGCTTGGAGAACATCAATCTCCACCTTGCTGGGGAAAAGAAGTCTCTCTTGTGCAGGGTACTTCCTGCCTTTTAAACCTTCACTTAGGAGTGCTGTCTTAATTAGTACCAGGTGCAGCAAGCTCCCAAAGAGGAATTTAACCTCCTGTACACTGGAACCTATCCACTCCGCTAGCTCTCTAGTCCATAAGGACAGTGACTCCATCACAATACATGAAGCTAAAGAATTACAATGCAGTGAATTACTATACGCACAATACAGTGGGGGTTAGTTATTAAACAGTGATAGTGCCAATCAGGGCACTATGGCACGAAGCTCCCATTGACTTCAGTGGGAGTGTCAGTGCGATAGTCCCCCAATCGGAACCATGTATTTCTGGGTAAAAGTATACATTGTAACACTGCTTTTAGCAGGTCAGGATGATGAATTTATAGGGCCATATTTAGTATTTACAAAACAGTTCTTTGCCATAAGACACATTTAGGCCTATTCAGGTTAATGGGCTATAAAGGCCCACCACACACACTCCTTCTCACACACACAAACCCACCACACTCACCCCCTTCTTACAAACTCCAGTCACCCTCTCTTACACTTTATACTCACCCTTGGTCTCAACTCACTCCACATTCACCCACCGTTGTCACAGAGCACTCACCCCCTTTCTCTATCCAATATGCCACATTCACTCCGGTCCCTTCTTCCATACACTCACATCCCTCTCACTTTCCTCCTTGCCCAACTCACCACACTCCCATCATACACACACCATTCATCTCTCCATCTTTCTCAATCCACACACTTTTTTCACTCTCCCTCACCACGCAAAGCTTATACACTCCTTCATCAAACAAAGCTTCTCTTCCCCTCTAGCCTCACACAGACCTAAAATCCTTATATCAGCGGTTTGTCGGCGTGTTCTGCATTTGTTTTTTGTAAATGCAGATTGCAGTCTCTCATTCTCCAGGCAGTACGGGAGTGTTTCCCCCCAGGGCGTGGCACCTTTGGCAGATGGTCACCCCAGTTGAGAAACACTGTACTATACAGTGATACCCCATAAAATACCTTCCCGGCACCTGAAAACAGATTACAGCCCATCCACTTATATGGAATGCAAAATGTACATATTTATTACGCTGTGCCGGAAGGTACCTGTATCTGATGGAGTTTACCATAGTGTACAGAGCTTCACAATTTCTCACAAATCCCTTTTTCAGATGTTCTTCTTGAAGAGTTTTATGTTCAAATACAATCTTCAAGAACTAAGTGCAATAAAGAAAACAATTGTACACTTAACACAAACAATTACAGTAGATTACAAAAAAAATTTGTCTATTAAATATTGTCAGTCAAGTCGTAGAAGTCACCTACTTGTCAGATCTTTTATCTAAGCTATGATTGATGTACTCGTGTGTATACAGTTTGATTATGTCAGTCTCTTTTATTTGGTTAACATGATGAAACTGTGATGGTTTTATTGGGATGCCAGCTCTCCCTTGCATCAATGCCCTTATACAATATTCTGTGAAACTGCTTCCCGGAGCTGGAGAATAGTTCGACTTCAGTCAAGTGAATGTGCCTAAAACCTACCCAGAACAGGGAAGAAGGTACACAGCATATTCAATAATGGGGCCTAGCACACAACACAATTGAGTATATATATATATATATACACACACACACACACACAGTGGTCGACAAATCACCCAAAAATCTACTCACCGGACCAAAAAATCTACTCGCCACCTAGCCCCACCCTTAGTCCCGCCCCAGCTCCACCCCTAGTCCCGCCCCCAGCTCCACCCCTAGTCCCGCCCCCAGCTCCACCCCTAGTGCCACCCCCAGCTCCACCCCTAGTGCCACCCCCAGCTCCACCCCTAGTGCCACCCCAGCTCCACCCCTAGTGCCACCCCCAGCTCCACCCCTAGTCCTGCCCCCAACCCTAGTCCCGCCCCCAGCCCCACTTTAAAAAAACAAATAAATTGAATACATTCCTAGTAAGAACAACATTTGTTTTTGACATAAGTTTATTTATTGTATTAAATTATACTACAATTAATCCTTGTTACATAGGTGTGCGTTTGTTTGTGTGTGTGTGTGTGTGTATATATAAATGTCAGATCTGGAAGAAAAAAAGCCAGATATGAATGATTAGTTTCCTGAACCCCTTAACCAGTATCTGGATGCCCCCGCTTCACAATTTCTAAAGCAGCAATCCCACCTGGGATCTTATCTGATCCGCAGTCCCTCAATGTCCAGGTACCCTCATTCCTGCAATGTTATATATTGGAGGGGATGTGTTCCCTACCTGTCTTCTGGGTTAGGGGGGATTCTGATGTCTCTGGTGTGAAGCTCGAGTCAGATCTGGAAGAAAGCAGTATAGGTTATTTCGGTGTAGTATAGGGCAGTTAAGATATATAGGGTAAATACGATATCCAGAGAGTGTGAGAGAGAGAGAGTGTGAGAGACTGTGTGAGAGACAGAGATCGAGCGGCAGAGAGAGAGATCGAGCGGCAGAGAGAGAGATCGAGCGGCAGAGAGAGAGATCGAGCGGCAGAGAGAGAGATCGAGCGGCAGAGAGAGAGATCGAGCGGCAGAGAGAGAGAGAGAGCGACAGAGAGAGAGAGCGACAGAGAGAGAGTGTGACACAGAGAGAGCGACAGAGAGAGAGAGCGACAGAGAGAGAGAGAGCGAGAGCGACAGAGAGCGTAGGTGGGCAGGTGACTGACAGTGGGTGGGTGTCTACACACACTCTCACACATACTCTCACACTCTCACACAGTTACACATACACACACTCACTACAAGAAACGCAGCTGCTCGAGACAAAGTGGGACCGGCGCCGGGACTCTCGCTCCAGCAGGGACATCTGAGGCATGTGGGGGGCATGTGGAGGACATCGGAGAGCCACCCACACTCACACACACACACACACACACTCACTCACTACAAGAAACGTAGCTGCTCGAGACAAAGTTGGACTGGCACCGGGAGTCTCGCTCCAGCAGGGACATCGGAGGCAGGTGGAGGACATCGGAGAGCCACGGGGGGCATGTGGAGGAGATTGGGGGCATGTGGAGGAGATTGGGGGCATCTGAGGGAGATTAGCGGCATCTGGGGGAGTGCAGGAGGCATGTAGGGGAGATCGGGAGGCATGTAGGGGAGATGAGGAGGCAGCCGGGAGTCTCACTCCAGGTCCCGGTCCAGCAGGGAAATCGGAGGCATGGGGGGGGGGTATCGGGGGCATGTGGAGGACATCGGAGAGCCACGGGGGGCATCTGGGGGAGTTCGGGAGCATGTGGGGGAGATTAGCGGTATCTGGGGGAGTGCAGGAGGCATGTGGGGGGGATCGGGGGCATATGGGGGAGATTAGCAGCATGTGGGGGAGTGCGGGAGGCATGTGGGGAGATCGGGAAGCATGAGGAGGCAACCCGGAGTCTCGCTCCAGGTCCCGGTCTCTCACACATACTTATACTCCTTGTTTTTCCATCCCTATACACCAATAGGGACCACATAGTATCCACACACACTTTTAGTAATGCTACTAACTCTCACATTTCCACACCCACCCACACCATTTATATCCGCTCCCACTCCACACACACCTTTTGTAAAGCACTGTATATACTGTGGGCTCTCCATTCATGTTAATTCACACTGATACACATTCACACTTTTTCATCACTTGCATTCAGGAACCTTTTGACACCTCCAGCCATAAAACACATCCACACCGGGGGAAGGACCAGCACAGATAACATTCCAATAGACACTGTTTATAGTATAGCTTTTGCTTGCTTCATTCATTGTAACATCGCCGGAAGAAGAGATCAGTGTATCTCGAAAGCTCGCACAATTAAAAGCATTTCGTTAGCCACAGAACGGTATCATCTATTTATTTTTTTATTATATATATATATATATATATATATATATATATATATATATATATATATATATATATATATATATATATATATATATATATATATATATATATATACTGAGTTAAGTTATGGTGAGTAAAAAAAGTGACAAAAACCCTCCACAGGAAAGCAAATATGCAGATGAGCATACAGCTATATTTGCATGTCTTAGGCAGGTCTGCAACCCTGCCTTTCCCCATTATCACCCAGCATACAGCACTTCCACTGCAGCAAGGGATTCTGGGAAATGACATGCAAATGAGCACACAGTGTCACTTTTTGCCTCAATAACCATTTTTAACATGGTTCCCTATAGGCTTAAGCTTGCTGCATGGTCACAGCTTTGAGCACAGCCAGGGTTAAGGTGCATACCCAGAAAACCACCCACAGACAGCTGTTTCGACATTGATGGGTCTCATCAGTGTGGGGTTGATTTTAACTGGGTATGCAAAAGAGGCTAGGGGATAGTTAAAATCAACCCCACACTGATGAGACCCATCAAGGTCGAAACAGCTGTCTGTGGGTGGTTTTCTGGGTATGCACCTTAACCCTGGCTGTGCTCAAAGCTGTGACCATGCAGCAAGCTTAAGCCTATAGGGAACCATGTTAAAAATGGTTATTGAGGCAAAAAGTGACACTGTGTGCTCATTTGCATGTCATTTCCCAGAATCCCTTGCTGCAGTGGAAGTGCTGTATGCTGGGTGATAATGGGGAAAGGCGGGGTTGCAGACCTGCCTAAGACATGCAGATGAGCATACAGCTATATTTGTATATATATATATATATATATATATATAAGACATGCAAATGAACATACAGTAATATTTACAGTTGCTTTATGCTTTACTGTGGAGGGTTTTTGTCACTTTTTTTACCCACCATAACCTTAATGACAGTGGTGATTACCTAGTCTAGTCTCAAACCTGCAAGCCATTAAGACCAGCCTCACACTGATAAAAGCTGTGTTTAAAACAGCATGCAGTGGCTTGAGGATTGGCTTGTGTAATACGAGCTTGAGACAAAAAGGTGGCACTGAGTGCTCATTTGCATGTCATTTCCCAGAATCCCTTGCTGCAGTGGAAGCGCTGTATGCTGGGTGACAATGGGGAAAGACAGGGTTGCAGACCTGTCTAAGACATGCAAATGAACATACAGTAATATTTACAGTTGCTTTATGCTTTACTGTGGAGGGTTTTTGTCACTTTTTTTACCCACCATAACCTTAATGGACAGTGGTGATTACCTAGTCTAGTCTCAAACCTGCAAGCCATTAAGACCAGCCTCACACTGATGATACCCATCAAGGTTGAAACATGTATGTGAGTAGGTCTAATGGCTTTGCATCTCATCCCAGCCTCTGTTTAAAAGCTGTGTTTAAAACAGCATGCAGTGGCTTGAGGATTGGCTTGTGTAATACGAGCTTGAGACAAAAGGTGGCACTGAGTGCTCATTTGCATGTCATTTCCCAGAATCCCTTGCTGCAGTGGAAGCGCTGTATGCTGGGTGACAATGGGGAAAGACAGGGTTGCAGACCTGTCTAAGACATGCAAATGAACATACAGTAATATTTACAGTTGCTATATATATATATATATATATATATATATATATATATACACAAAATTATATAACCTTAATTCCTATAGAGGCACTTTGCAGCCACAAAACTCAGAGGCTATAACTAAGTACTTAGAACACTGTATAATCTCCCCCAATTTACCGAAGACGAATCAAAGTCTTTAACCGGAAAGATTACTCAAACCGAACTAGTTGAAGCAGTTAAAGCACTAAAAATATCCCCTGGCCCTGATGGATTCACCAATGTCTACTATAAAAAATGTCTAGCTATACTCTCCCCATTCCTACTGGAGATGTATAACTCATTCTTAGAAGGGAAACCAATCCCCTCAACCATGTCAACAGCTAATCTGGCCATTATTCACAAAGAGGGTAAAGACCCTATGCAATGTGGTAGCGATCGCCCGATCTCTCTTCTAAATAACGATCTGAAATGATACAGCAAAATCCTGGAGAACAGGTTAAATCCTATTTTGACGAGATTGATCCACATAGATCAGGTGGGATTTGTGTTGGGTAGACAGGCTTCAAATAACACTTGGAAAATAAATATAGTGGACCATGTCCATCTCACTGGAACCAGAGCTATCCTTCTAAGCCTAGACACAGAGAAGGCATTCGATAGAATAGACTGGGTATTCTTAGATTAAACATTGCAGAAATTCGGATTTAAAGACCCGTTCCTAGGAGTACGAGCATTATACCAAAACCCGACAACTTTAGTTAAGTTACCAGGGAATGGGTTGGACCCAATAAAAATTAGGAATGGCACAAGACAGGGATGCCCATTGTCCCCTCTTCTATTCGCCCTAACGATTGAACCCTAAACCGTGAATATATGAGCAAATAAAAATCTACGGGGTATAGTAATTGGAAAAACAAATGACAAAGTTTCTCTTTTTGCAAATGATATTATTTTAACACTAACGAGCCCCCAGACTTCTACCCAATCTCCAAAAAGTCTTGTTGGATTTTGGAAAAATCTCAGGGTATAAAATCAATAATGATAAGTCAGAGGCCCTTAACTTGAATCTCCCAGACCCCGAGGTTAAATTGTTAAAAACGAATTTCAACTGCAGAGTGAGTTCCTCTCATATTAAATATTTGGGAGTAAATATGACTAGCTACTACCATTCTCTATATCAAAGCAACTACCCACCCCTATTCAATAATATAAAAAAAGATTTGGCAAGCTGGGACGGATTCCAGGTGTCTTGGATCGGGAGAATAATATCAGTCAAAATGAATATACTCCCAAGGTTATTATATCACTTCCAGGCCCTCCCGGTCCAGATACCTGGATATGAATTAAAAAAAAAAAAAAAAAAAACTTACAAAATAAAATATTCCACTACATTTGGCAGGGCAAAAGGCCCAGGACAGCCAGATCAGTTATGCTCACGTCAGAGGGGGTATGTGCGTTCCGGATGTCTTAAAGTACTACCAGGCGGCCCAATTACGGCAAGTGGTGGTCTGTAATGCTGAACCAGCCCAATATTGCTGGTTAGCCATTGAATCTCAGTACGCCAGATTGTCTTCTCTGCCGATGTCCTTATGGACCCTGGAAAAAAAGGAGCTACAGGTGAAACAGTTTGAGCTGGAACCGATGAGATGTACATGGGAGGTATGGTCCAAGTCTAAGAGCAAATTTAAACTTATATCAACCACCTAACAACTTATTCTACTTTTTAACAATCCAAATTTTTCCCCAGGATGTGATACCAAACAATTTGATAAATTCAAAGCTAAAAATATTAGGACAATTGCCGACTTATTACATAACGTGAAATTCCTTCGTTTTCAGAAGCTACAAACCAGATATGAGACCCCAGACCTCTTTATGTTTAAATATTTACAGATTCTACATTTTTTGGGGGGAAAAATCCCCAAAATTAGAATTCCCCCCTCTCTCATATTTTGAAGAATTATGTAGAAGAGGTACTTACCAAAAAGGCCTGATCACAAAAATATATGCGGTTATGGAGGCCGCAGGGGACACCCCTGATCACAATTATATGCTCAAATGGGCGGCCGACCTAAATCTGGAAATTGATAGAGGTGACTGGGAAGATATTTGGGAGTTTGCTGCAAAGACCTCTATTTGTAGACATATCAAAGAAAATATTTACAAAATTCTATATCACTGGTATCTCACCCCAAGTCGTCTGAAGCAGTTCTACCCAGCAACATCAGAACTGTGCTGGATGGGATGTGGACAAAGAGGTGACATGGTTCACATTTGGTGGTCATGTCCAGCGATTCAGAAGTATTGGACCACTATCCAAACTATTATTAAAAATATAACAGATCTTTCGATTCCCATAGACCCACTAAACTTTTCTCCTGGCAAAACCAGTTTGAAGATATAAGCCAGCCTATGAGGAGGCTAGTATAATTTATACTGACGGCGGATAGATGCACCATGGCGGCTTCCTGGAAGAAGAAGATTGCCCCCCCTCTAGGCGAACTGTAGAAAAAAGAATTACAGAGGTGATGCGGATGGAAAAAAAGACAGCGTTCCTAAAACACTCTACAGACAAATTTTATAAAACATGGGATCCTTGACTGGGGCACTACTGTAAATGTAATAAACAATGTAATACAAACAAGTCAAACAGAAAATCGAAACAGTCGTAGGAAGGACGAGGTCTCCTCTCCTCCAACCCCCCCCCCACCCCATGTCCTTTTTGGTTGTCCTCTCCTCTCTCTGCAATCTTTCTTTTTGTTCCTATTACCCCGCAACATAGTATATAAATCACCCTGCTAGAACCGAGCCTCCAACAATAACCGTATTTAAGTAGATTTATTGTTGAATCATCTGCAATTTAAGCATAACAAGAATAAAAGAACATGGCATAGAGTGTTTGTATGATTATTCTATAGTATTTAATTGATATTATTCCTACTCAATGTATAAGAATGTTCGCTCGGTAATATTGTTGGAGCTCCGATGTCTGTCATTTTCACTATGCGGAAAACTAATAAAAACTATTTGAAAAAAAAAGAAGGGAAACCTCAGTTTCTCATCTGAAGACGTACTCTGCTGTAATCCTAATAAGGGGCCTCTTGAATATCAAAACGTTGAGTGTGAAACCCCCGAAGTCCGATTTGGATGAAACGCGCATCGGGTTATTCTGACGTCACAAATGTGTAATGCAGAGAAGACTAGCTCGGTCAGGGGCAGCGCGAAGAGATCCTCACATGCTCAGCTCTATACTAAGACAAGTATTGAGGGTATTAAAAACCCTTTGTCTGTACAACGCGAGCACCAGTTTGTCACGAGTATTAACAATTGAATGAACACGTGACTCAGTCACAAGAACATTCACAGAAGTACATTTTTGGTGCACATCACAATAGTAATTTTTTAATTTTTGTGAATAAATATAGTGAAAAACCAAGGTGAAAAAGTAAAAATAAAAAATTGTTAAAACACGTTGAGCTGATGTTACTGATCCCAGACCAACAACACTGATGAAAGGTGACTTCACAAGAACTGCCAGGTACTGAGACTTTAATGTGCTAATCACTGTTTGAACCTCCTGCTAGATGTACATTAATCAAGTTCCAAACCTGTCAATAAATGCGAAATCACTGATGCAAAATATAGAGGAGCGTCATCACACATATATAGCATGTGCCATAGTGAAACATTGGCTTACCAGGCTGTGTACTACTGCAAATTAAGCAGTCCGTTTGAGCAATGATAAATCCAAAAGGTCGGGTTGCACAGTTTATAAGGGGATTCCCTCAGTGGCTAAACTGTCATATAAACGCTACTTGCTTTCAAATAGCACAGCTCCAACATCGCTGTCAACTTGTACTGAGAGTCCCTGTGACTAGTGACAGACCATGTGGAGATTAGTAAACAACTGCCAACCCGACATAAAGTAAAGTATCCAGAAATCAATGCTTGATACTTAGCTAAATAGCTGCTGTACTCTGCTCCGTAACGGTACACAGCACTGCTAGGACGCTCCTGCTGTAGACCGGTTGCTCAACGTGATGTGGCGTCACCACGCCACAGTGCCCACGCCCTACGCGTTTCTCTCCAGGTGGAGCTTAGTCAGGGGCAGGTGGATGACGGGACTACAACCCTGCCGCACTTATATAGCGATTGACAAATACACTGATTGGTATAATTGAACATTGACTGTCAATCAGTAATAAACTAAGCATGTACAAGTCACGGCGCAAGTATATGAGTACCCGATTGATGTAACACTATACCTTCTAGGCAACATTACTACTTAAGTGGATACAATATTTTGTGAACAATGTATAAATTAGTTGAAACAATAATAGCAAACCGCACTGCTATTGAGAACCAGTATAATACTGCAACTGGATAGTCATTATCGAGCAATGACTACAGTAGTACAAACAACCGGTCTACAGCAGGAGCGTCCTAGCAGTGCTGTGTACCGTTACTAATCTCCACATGGTCTGTCACTAGTCACAGGGACTCCCAGTACAAGTTGACAGCGATGTTGGAGCTGTGCTATTTGAAAGCAAGTAGCGTTTATATGACAGTTTAGCCACTGAGGGAATCCCCTTATAAACTGTGCAACCCGACCTTTTGGATTTATCATTGCTCAAACGGACTGCTTAATTTGCAGTAGTACACAGCCTGCTAAGCCAATGTTTCACTATGGCACATCTTATACTATATTAGTGAAAGCACTGTATGTTTGCCTGCCTGCCTGCATGCATGCATGCCTGCCTGCTGGATGTCCGGTGTCCCTAGCGGCAATCTCATTGGTCCCTTGGCCCGCCCGCCCCCGCACACCTCTCATTGGCCTCACACACTCACACCACCCCCTTGGGCCGCCCCCCACACCTCTCATTGGCCTGAGGCGGAGTGACGGGCCAAAGGTCCAAAAAAATAAATAACACACACACACACACACACACACACACACACACACCCACACCCACACCCACACCCACACCCACACCCACACCCACACACCCACCTCTCTCCCCTCTCCAAATCACCTTTTCCCCCTCCCCAGCGGCATCACCTCTTCCCCCTCCCCAGCGGCATCACCTCTTCCCCCTCCCCAGCGGCATCACCTCTTCCCCCTCCCCAGCGGCATCACCTCTTCCCCCTCCCCAGCGGCATCACCTCTTCCCCCTCCCCAGCGGCATCACCTCTTCCCCCTCCCCAGCGGCATCACCTCTTCCCCCTCCCCAGCGGCATCACCTCTTCCCCCTCCCCAGCGGCATCACCTCTTCCCCCTCCCCAGCGGCATCACCTCTTCCCCCTCCCCAGCGGCATCACCTCTTCCCCCTCCCCAGCGGCATCACCTCTCCCCGCTCCAAATCACCTCTCCCCGCTCCAAATCACCTCGCTTCCCGCAGCTGCCACGCGGCGCGTAAGATGGCGGACCCCCTTCCTCCCTCGCGGCGCCGAGTCAGACGGTGGCGGCGCCCGGAAGTACAGGTAGGTGTCGCTCCCCACCTCCGGCGCCAAACGGAACTAAAGAAAGGGCGCATCAACTGAGGTGTGTGTGTGTGTGTGTGTGTGTGTGTGTGTGTGTGTGTGTGTGTGTGTGTGTGTCACTGTCCACTGCCCCCCCCCCTCCTGTCCACTGCCCCCCCCTCCTGTCCACTGCGTCCCCCCTCCTGTCCACTGCGTCCCCCCTCCTGTCCCCCCTCCTGTCCACTGCGTCCCCCTCCTGTCCACTGCCCCCCCCCTCCTGTCCACTGCCCCCCCTCCTGTCCACTGCCCCCCCCTCCTGTCCACTGCCCCCCCCTCCTGTCCACTGCCCCCCCCTCCTGTCCACTGCCCCCCCTCCTGTCCACTGCCCCCCCTCCTGTCCACTGCGTCCCCCCTCCTGTCCACTGCGTCCCCCCTCCTGTCCACTGCGTCCCCCCTCCTGTCCACTGCCCCCCCTCCTGTCCACTGCGTCCCCCCTCCTGTCCACTGCCCCCTCCCTCCTGTCCACTGCCCCCCCCCTCCTGTCCACTGCCCCCCCCTCCTGTCCACTGCCCCCCCCTCCTGTCCACTGCCCCCCCCCCTCCTGTCCACTGCCCCCCCCCCTCCTGTCCACTGCCCCCCCCTCCTGTCCACTGCCCCCCCCTCCTGTCCACTGCCCCCCCCCCTCCTGTCCACTGCCCCCCCCCTCCTGTCCACTGCCCCCCCCCTCCTGTCCACTGCCCCCCCCTCCTGTCCACCGCCCCCCCCTCCTGTCCACTGCCCCCCCCCTCCTGTCCACTGCCCCCCCCTCCTGTCCACTGCCCCCCCCCCTCCTGTCCACTGCCCCCCCCCTCCTGTCCACTGCCCCCCCCCTCCTGTCCACTGCCCCCTCCCTCCTGTCCACTGCCCCCCCCTCCTGTCCACTGCCCCCCCCCCTCCTGTCCACTGCCCCCCCCCCCCCTCCTGTCCACTGCCCCCCCCCTCCTGTCCACTGCAGGAAATGCAGGGGGAGGAATCCATGCCTTTGAGGCGCCCCCCCCTCCCTTTGACGCCCCCCCCTCCCTTTGACGCCCCCCCTCCCTTTGACGCCCCCCCCTCCCTTTGACGCCCCCCCCCCCCTCCCTTTGACGCCCCCCCCCCCCTCCCTTTGACGCCCCCCCCTCTCCCTTTGACGCCCCCCCCCTCTCCCTTTGACGCCCCCCCCTCCCTTTGACGCCCCCCCCCCTCCCTTTGACGCCCCCCCCTCCCTTTGACGCCCCCCCCCTCCCTTTGACGCCCCCCCCCTCCCTTTGACGCCCCCCCCCTCCCTTTGACGCCCCCCCCCTCCCTTTGACGCCCCCCCCTCCCTTTGACGCCCCCCCCTCCCTTTGACGCCCCCCCCCTCCCTTTGACGCCCCCCCCCCTCCCTTTGACGCCCCCCCCCTCCCTTTGACGCCCCCCCCCTCCCTTTGACGCCCCCCCCCTCCCTTTGACGCCCCCCCCTCCCTTTGACGCCCCCCCCCTCCCTTTGACGCCCCCCCCCTGCCTTTGACGCCCCCCCCTGCCTTTGACGCCCCGCGCGCACACACTGACTGACTGCCGCACGCACGCACACACTGACTGACGCGCACACAAAGCCTGACTGACGCACGCACACACTGACTGAGGCACACACTGACTGTGTGTGCGTCAGTCAGTCTGTGTGTGTTTGTGTTTCTGCCTCAGACTCACTGACGCGCGAGCAAACACACAGTGACTGACGCACACACGCTACATGAAGCTGTAAAGGAGGGAGGGAGGGGGGGGACTGGATTGATGTGAATGGGGGACAAACAGAGAGAGGGGGGAGGAGAGAGAGGAACGGGAACATTACATCCCGGGCAACGCCGGGTCTCTCAGCTAGTGCTATATATGTGTGATGACGCTCCTCTATATTTTGCATCAGTGATTTCGCATTGATTGACAGGTTTGGAACTTGATTAATGTACATCTAGCAGGAGGTTCAAACAGTGATTAGCACATTAAAGTCTCAGTACCTGGCAGTTCTTGTGAAGTCACCTTTCATCAGTGTTGTTGGTCTGGGATCAGTAACATCAGCTCAACGTGTTTTAACAATATTTTATTTTTACTTTTTCACCTTGGTTTTTCACTATATTTATTCACAAAACTTAAAAAATAACTATTGTGATGTGCACCAAAAAGGTACTTCTGTGAATGTTCTTGTGACTGAGTCACGTGTTCATTCAATTGTTAATACGATTAACTTCTGTACATTGGTAGCACTCATTTGTGTTATTAAATGACACTTGAAAACTATATTCATTGAAATTGTGTATTATCCATGAGTGAGCGGTGTGAAATGTCTTGCGTTGTGTAAGTTTGTCACGAGTGCCTACACCTCACGCACTCTCTTGTGGATATAATATATTCTCACCTATCTTGATTACACGCTCCACTACTCACTGATGTTTTTTCAAGCTAATCACTTGATAAGCTAATCACGCATGTCGATAGGGACCTGACGCAATATTGTTGAACATTATTATAAGTTTCACACTCAGCGTTTTGATATTCAAGTGGATAGATATATATATATATATATATATATAAAATCAAAAAATAAATAGATGATACCGTTCTGTGGCTAACGAAATGCTTTTATTTGTGCGAGCTTCCGAGATACACTGATCTCTTCTTCCGGCGATGTTACAATGAATGAAGCAAGCAAAGGGTATACTTAAAAACAGTGTCTCTTGGAATGTTATCTGTGCTTGTCCTTCCCCCGGTGTGGATGAGACTAATATATATATATCATTATTGCTCCCATTATAGGCTAAAGCTGGTACATTCTGGGCATTATTGAAATCCCTGCTCTGTCTGATTATCCAATCCCTGCTCTCTGATTATCCAATCAGTAATGGCCTGGAATTTGGCAGCTTGACAAGTTTTTCAGCCAATCAGCTTTCAGTTCTCATTCACAAAGCGTGACATTTGCTCTTAGACAAGGGAGGTGATTGGACAGATGGCACCAGCAAGGCACGGACTCCTCCCCCACCCTGCCTACAGAGAGCTCCACACAGGAGAGTGAGGGCAAAGGTTTGTGTGTCTGTTGTGTGTTTTGTGGGTGTAAAGGGGACCAGCAGAGTGTTTTATTAGTGTGTGTGTGTGTCTTCTGTTGGTGTGTATTTTGTGGGTGTAGAGGGGGCAGCAGAGTCTTGTTGGTGTGTGTCTGCTGTGTGTGTTTTGTTGGTGTAGAGGGGGAGCTGCAGTGTGTGTGTCTTCA